>NC_080174.1:5945068-6022568 GCF_950295315.1 Erinaceus europaeus
AGGGTCTGTCTGAGGGTGGCCAGGCATCCGCCGGGCATCAGGCACCCCGAGGGTCCCCGCCCAGCCATCCCCGCGTGCCCCGGGCCTCCGCGTCCCGACCCCAACGCCGGCCGCCCGCTCGGTGTCTCGCCACAGCTCTTTGACTTCGACCTGGAGGTGAAGCCCATGCTGGAGGTGCTGGTGGGCAAGACCATCGAGCAGGCGCTGCTGGAGGTGATGGAGGAGGAGGAGCTGGCCAGCTTGCAGGTGCGCCAGTACAACTACGAAGAGCTGCGCAACGCAGAGCTGGCCGAGGTGCAGCGGCTGGAGGAGCAGGAGCGCCGGCACCGCGAGGAGAAGGTCAGGCAGCCGCCACGCCGGCCGGGTGGGGGGCTGGAGGGTCCCCGCCCTGCTCTCTGCCCGTAGAGAGATCAGAGATCTCCCCCGGACTGAGTCACAGCTTTACAATCCCTGTTTGCAAACGGCAGGGCACGTGGTCGGTTGAGCGCACGTGTGTTACCGGGGCATGAGGACCCAGGTTCGGGCCCTGCTCCCCTCCTGCGGGGGGTGGGGGAGAGGAGCTTCACCAGCGGTGGGGCAGGCCTGCAGGTGTCTCTCTCTTCCTCTCCACCGCCCCGCCCTCTCAGCTTATCTCTGTCTCTATCCAAAATAAAATATCTGAATAAATAAATAGGTCACCTATATCCCAATGTGAAAGGAACTTTACTGCTGAGAATCCCAGAGGGAGAAGCGCAGCGCTCGGCCCTGAGGCTTCATGGAGGAGGACGGGGCACATGGAGTCCTGGTCTTCTTCCAGCAGTCAGGAGCCTCCCTGCTGGACACCCCAGAACTACTGGGTCTCTAATAGAATTCTTTTCAATCAAAACTGATCCATTAGCAAGAGAAGGACAGAGACAGAAGCTGAGCACTGCTCTGGCACTCACGCCCTGGCTGCCATAGCTCGCCAGGACAGTGCCCTTTGGCCCGTGGCCACAGAAGCTCCATGTATACCAGAGCACCTGTGCGACAGCCTTCTGTCCAGCAGAGCAGTGTGTGTTTGTCCTCACGTGAACACACTTCACTGCTGGGCAGGACTGATTCCCTGGGCAGGGTGCCAGTCTGGCCTGTGTACATGCCACAAGAGGTGGGTGGCACTTGGTGGTGTGTGTGTCTCCTCTCCCCGGCCCCGAGTGAAAAGGTGGGTCAGAGTAGCTGTGAATTGCTGCCTGTGTGTGACCCCAACATGCACACTTGTGTGTGTGTGTGTGTACACACACATAGATATGTTATTTCTTACTAAAACACCTTGAGCCTTCAGCAAGAGTTCAAGCCTTATTCTTTTTTTTTTTTTTCCACTACCTTTGACTTATTTAGAACACGCACACAGTTTTCTGTGGGGCGTAAGGAGAACCACGTTCAAGTGGGTCTTTCCACCTGCATTTCATTCAGGGTGGCTCAGGAGCGAGGTTTAGGAGCCCCTCTCCTCTCTGAACCTTCCCCACTGACCACAGGGATCCAGAGTCTGGGGTAGCCTGGGCTTTTGGGGGACATGCTGCCCCCCGTCCAGCTGTGACTCAGATAAAAGCCCACACCTGCTGACCATCACTGGGGGGCCGGCCGCTGAGCCCTGACACTCCCCGTCCAAGGGGCCAGTTCCTGGGGCCAAGGCCACTGCACCCCCCCACTCCCTCAACCCCACTGCCCCCTTCCCCCAGGGCTGACCCCCCCAATGGCTGACCTACCCCTGCCGCCCCTAGGAGCGCCGCAAGCAGCAGCAGTGGGAGATCGTGCACAAGCAGACGGAGACGTCGCAGAAGATTGCGGCGCGCGTGTTCGCCCAGCGCTACCTGTCCGACCTGCTGCCCTCGGTGTTCGGGAGCCTCCGCGACGCTGGCTACTTCTACGACCCGGTGGAGAGAGGTCTGTCCTGCAGGGGGGCTGGGGATCTCCTCAGCTGCACTGCTCTGTTCCAGAGGGGTCTACTTCAGTGTCAGGTGTGCCCCTCCCATCCCGGGTGCCCCGCCTGCCCCACTAGTCCCAGGTGAGCCCTGCCCTGCCCCAGGTGAGTCCTGCCCTGTCCTTGGGCCGCGTCTACAAGGGACCTCTGCTCCCAGGATACATCCCTCTGCCTCCAGCCCCCAGACCTGACCCCTCTCCCCTCACACCTGTGAAGTCAGCTCTAAAGGCCGTCACCTCCAGGGGTGGCCTGTGGCTTCTGAGAATGTTTTCACTGCGGCAGAGAACATAGAGCCCGCTCGCTGAGAGTGTGTGTGCCTGCGAAGCCCTCTGACCTGGGGTGGGCAGGTCGCTGCTTCTGTGGACCTGACCCCTGACACCCATGAGGTGACTCTGCGTTTGTTCTAGACATCGAGGTGGGCTTCCTCCCCTGGCTGTTGAACGAGGTGGACAAAGCCATGGAGCACAGCATGCTGGGCAGGGCAGTGCTGGACAGTAAGTGCAGCTCGCCGGCCACCCCTCCCGCGCGGGGCCAGGTGTCTGTCCGCAGGGCCCCAGCCACAGAGGGGACTTTACACCACATGGTTTCACCCACAGAGGCTCGAGTGTTTTAACTAAGCTCCGTGTTTTTGATTAGATTTTCTGTAATCCCAACCAGAATCAGTGATCAATGTCCTTGAGCTCTGAATGGCAAGCTGTTCAGCACCTGCTGAGTGGGTCCCAGGAGGCACTGAAGCTTGTGTTTCTGACAAGCCGCTGGGGCGCCATGGGGCCTCCCAGCCCAGTTTATTCATTCCATATCTTGAGAGAGGGAGAAGCACAGAGATAAAGGAGAGCCCTGCCCACCCTCCATGAGACTTCTGAGTGCTGTGCATGGTGCTGAGAGAGGAGACACCCCACAGTCCTGCCCACCCTCCATGGAGCTCCCTGGGCGCTGTCCATGGTGCTGAGAGAGGAGAGACCCCCACAGTCCTGCCCACCCTCCATGGGGCTTCCTGGGTGCTGCGCATGGTGCTGAGAGAGGAGAGACCCCACAGCCTGCCCACCCTCCATGGGCTCCCTGGGTGCTGTGCAAGGTGCTGAGAGAGGAGACACCCCACAGCCCTGCCCACCCTCCATGGGGCTCCCTGGGTGCTGTCCATGGTGCTGAGAGAGGAGACACCCCACAGCCCTGCCCACCCTCCATGGGGCTCCCTGGGTGCTGTGCCTGGTGCTGAGAGAGGAGAGACCCCACAGCCCTGCCCACCCTCCATGAGCTCCCTGGGTGCTGTGCAGGGTGCTGAGAGAGGAGAGACCCCACAGCCCTGCCCACCCTCCATGGGCTCCCTAGGTGCTGTGCCTGGTGCTGTCCTATGATGTGGGGTGATCAAGCCCAGCACCTCACTCGTAATAAGGCAGCACACTTTCCCCTCCAGACTTCCTGGGCCCCAAGTCCGGCTTTGCCTGAAAGTAGTCTGCTCCTCCCTGCGTCAGCTAGAGAGACAGATGTGTGAACTCACTGGCTCTCTCTCCCCCATCTCTCACCTGCAGTGCTGATCCGCGAGGTGGTGCAGAGGCGCCAGGCTGCGTACGAGGCCCTGATGGGCAGGCAGGCCTTCCTGGCCCCCGAAACCGGGTTCATGGCGCCGACCACCATGGTCTACCCCCCTGAGGTTGACGGCCCCCAGGACCTGCTGACTCCAGGCACCCAGGGGCTGCTGCTGGACAGAGACCTGCTGCAGACCACACAGTCCAGGCTGTCAGTGGGCAGGCCGGTGGACTCCACGTCTCTGCAGGACGGACTATACATGGAGGAAGAGGGGGAGGAGCCCTTTGAAATTGGGGGCCCCTAAGGAGGAGGGTGCTGGCGGGGCCCCTCGGGCTCTGGGAATTTTGGCCTGGACAGTCCGCACATCTGTTTGCCTGGCAGAGTGGCCAGATCTGATGACTTGCAGTAATAAAACTCCTTTTGAAAGGAAAAAGGGAAGCAGAAAGATCTCCCTCACTTGGCTCCCAGCCAGGTGGCAGGAGCTGTGCTGAAACAAGAGAGTTCAGTTTAAGGTCCCCAGCTGACATGCTCTGAAACTTGAGGGAGGGCTGCCTGCCTGGCTTCCATCTCTCTCTCCCTCTCCCTCTCCCTCTCCCTCTCCCTCTCCCTCTCCCTCTCCCTCTGTCTTCTCTCCCTCTCTCCCTCTCCCTCTCCCTCTGTCTTCTCTCCCTCTCTCCCTCTCCCTCTCCCTCTCCCTCTCCCTCTGTCTTCTCTCCCTCTCTCCCTCTCCCTCTCCCTCTCCCTCTCCCTCTCCCTCTGTCTTCTCTCCCTCTCTCCCTCTCTCCCTCTCTCTCCTTCCTTTCTGTTTCTCCTTTCTTCCTTTCTCCTTTAATTTTGCATTTATTTATTCATTTATTTATTTGATAGGACAGAGAGAAATCAAGAGGTGAGGAGGAGATAGAGAGGGAGAAAAGAGACACCTGCAGCCCTGCCTCACCAGGTGAACCACCACCCAGCCCTTCCTTCCCCCCCCCTCTTTCTCTTTCTCTATCTCTCTCTTCTTTCCTTCTTTCTCTTTCTTCCTTTCTTTTAATGTTTTCACTCACCGAGAAGATACTCAGTGTCAGAGCAGGGTGGCCAGGCCCCAAGTCTCTCTCCCTGAGGAGCCCTTCACACACAGGGACATGCACCCGCGTGCCATCATGGGGAGCCAGTGCTCCCTGCTCAGCTAGGCAGGAGTGCGCCACCCCATCTGGGTAGAGTTGGACAGGTGCTCACCCTTCCCATAAGGCTGGGGGGGACTCTGAATTAGGGGTGTGTCTGCTCAAGCCCCTCCCTTTGGAAGACTCTCAGCAGGGGCATCAGCAAAGCGGCCCCCCACCTGTCCCGGTTGGCATCAGCCCTGGGCCTTTAAGTGCACCTTTAAGTGAGACTGACCCAGACAGAAGTGCGAGCCGACCCTGGCAGAGAGACAGCCTGCTGGGTGGGGCGCCGGCCTGCCATTGTGTGAGGCCCAAGCTCACAGCCCAGGGGGTGGCAAGGATCCAGGGGAAGCCCCGGTGCTGTGCTGTCTCTCCTTCTCTCTACGTCTCTCAGTGACCATTGGCATGAAAGAGCCTGGACCGTGGGCTGGACAGTGGTGCACAAGACTCAGGTTCAAGCCCCGGGTCCCCACCTGGGGGGGTGGGGGGAAGCTTCATGAGTGTTGAAGCAGGGCTGCAGGCATCTCTGTCTCTCTCCCTCTCCCCTCTCAATTGATGTCTATATCCAGAAATAAAAAGGGCCTGGTAGTAGTGAAATGTCTCACAGGCAAGGCCCCACCTTGGCAAAAAATAATAATGACTGCAAATAAATCGCTTGTGTAGTTCATCTTTTAGTGTGTCTAAGATCTTTCAGTATTAATATTTAAAAATCTCTTGGTCTTTGTTAACAGGTATTTGTACATTAGTGAGAGGAGAGAAGAGAAGGGAGATAGAACTGGGGCATCACTCTGGCACATGAGATGCGGGGCTGGAGCCCAGGGCCTCTTGTTTGAGAGCCCGACACTCCGCCCACTAGGCCTGCTTCTCTTTGTCTTGTTAAAACTCCGCTAACAGTCCCTGTTAGGGTCAGGGTACAGAGAGCTCCCAGTTACCCCGTAACTTTCATTTTATCATGATCTCTACAGCTCAGAGATCAGAGAACTGTTCTGACATCTGAGGTGCCGGGAATCAAACTCGAGGCCTCACTCATGCATGGCCTGCGCCCTCCCGCTCAGCTAGCCCCTGGTCCCGCACCTGGCTTTCTGCCATTAGTTTTCAGGGGAATTTTTTCCTGCAGGATTGGACTCTCCAATTTGTTCTCTCCACTCCATCTCCAGAGCCCTCTGAGGCATGAGGTGGTTATCAACCTGGTTTCCCCAGACCGTGTCCAGCACAGGAAGCTGTGGTGGTGCTGTGAGGTAGCCTGCAAGTCTTAAGCCATTCAGCCCAAGTGTCTACATTGCACTTTGTTATTTGTTACCAGAAGATAGCCTGCAGACCTGTTTTGCCACTTGTGAAGTGTCTCCCCCTACAAGTGGGGAGCCAGGGGCTCAGACCTGGATGGTGCATGGTGATCTGTGTCTTACCAAGTGTGTAACTGCCCAGCCCCTCCCATGTTTTTCTAGCTCTTGTTTCAGTGATATGCATTGTACACATAAGTGAAACCATCCAGTGGTTGTCTTTTGCCTCCTTCCTTTGCTAAGCATCATCACCTCCAGTTCCATCCATTTTGTCCCAAAGGACAGGATTGCATCTTTTTGACTGCAGAGTAATATTCCATGGAGTCTATATCCCTTAACTTCTTTAGGCAGTCATCCGTCAGTGGGCACCTAGGCTACTTCCCGTCTTTGGCTATTGTGAATAATGTGGCTATGAACACAGGGGTGCGTGTGTCTTCGCTCATTAGTGTTTGTGTGTCCTTTGGATAAGTGCCTAGCAGTGGCATTGTTGGATCATAAGGTGATTCCATTTTTCTTTGGTGAAGGACTATCCATAGAACCTTTCAAAGGGGGCTCATCGCTTTACTGTCAGAAGCATGACAATGTCTGGTTTTTTAAAGTTGATTTTATTCAGCTTTATTTCATTTGATAGGACAGAGAAAGTGAGAGAGAGAGAGAGACATTTGCAGCCCAACTTCACTATGAAGCTTCCCCCTTCTTCTTCTAGCGTTTGCCCTTCTTCCGTAGCCAGTCAACAGCATCAGGTTGAGCCTGATGTAAAGTTTCGAGACCTCCTTTGAATCTGGAGAGGTGGCAGTCGTTGACTATGTGGGTCATAGTCTGTCTGGAGCCGCAGGGGCAGTTCGGGTCGTCTCTGGCTCCCCAGCGATGGAACATAGCGGCGCACCGGCCATGGCCTGTTCGATAGCGATTGAGGAGGGCCCGATCATAACGTGCTAGGTCAAAGCCGGGTGGACGCTTGCAGGGGTCTGTGATGAGGTGTTTGTTCTTGACCTCAGCTGACTGCCAGCTCTGTTTCCAAGAGTCTGGAACAGAGAAGTTCAGTGTAGGCGTAGGGGACCAGATTGGGTGACGAGACGTCAAGCGTTGGACAGGGTGGGTGAAGATATCCGCGTATATTGGCAGGTCCGGCCGAGCGTAGACGTGGGAAATGAACTTAGATGATGCCGCATCCCGACGAATATCTGGCGGGGGGATGTTGCTAAGAACTGGCAGCCATGGAACCGGGGTGGAATGGATGGTTCCAGAAATTATCCTCATGGAGGAATATAATTTGGAATCGACCAAGTGGACATGGGGGCTACGGAACCATCCTGGGGCACAGTATTCTGCAGTGGAATAGCATAATGCCAGAGATGATGATCGCAGTGTGGAAGCGCTCGCGCCCCATGAGGAGCTGGCCAGTCTTGCAATGATGTGATTCCTCGCGCCCACCTTTGCTGCAGATTTTATGAGATGTTCGTGAAATGACAGAGTGCGATCGAGAGTAACGCCAAGATAGACTGGCTGGGCTTCATGCCGGATTCTCAAGCTTCCCCCTGAAGCTAGGGAGCAGGGGCTTGAACCCAGGTCCTTGTGCATGGTAACACGTTCACGGTGCGGCATGCGGATTTTCATTCCCAGGGGATTGAGACTTCTGTAAGTGCTGGCAGCGTGGTGGGGTGACAGGCGCCCCAGGAGGCTGTGGGCGTGGCGGAGCCCAGGAGCTGAGTGGAGCAGGGTGTCAGGAGGAGGCCACAGCGCAGGGAGTGTAAGTCACCTGCCCTGCAAGTGACAGGACATAAGCTAAAGCCTGAACCTCACTTCTTTAATGTTTTGTTTGAGAGAGAGAGAGAAACTAGAATCCTACTCAGATCCGGCTGATGGTGGTGCTGGGGATTGAACCTAGGACTTTGAAGCCTCAAGCAGGAGAGTCTTCTGCAGAACCGTGATGCTATCTCCCCAGCCCTCATATCTGGTTTCTAACCTCCCACCTTCTTTTTTTTTAAATAATACTTATTTATTCCCTTTTGTTGCCCTTGTTGTTTTATTGTTGTAGTTATTGATGTCATCGTTGTTGGATAGGACAGAGAGAAATGGAGAGAGGAGGGGAAGACAGAGGGGGAGAGAAAGACAGACACCTGCAGACCTGCTTCACGGCCTGTGAAGCGACGTCCCTGCAGGTGGGGAGCCGGGGGCTCGAACCAGGGTCCTTGCACTTTGCGCCACCTGCGCTTAACCCACCTCACTACTGCCCGACTCCCTACCTCCCGCCTTCTTCTAAGCCCCCTCGAGCCATTGTGAGGCTCAAGGGAGGACTGTAAATGACAACTCCACAAAATTAGGAGAACTTCCAGTGAAGGGGCTGGGACACAGAGCTCATGTGGTGGAAACTGTATGGAGCCCCTCTTGTCCCACAGTCTTGTCGATCATTATTAAATCACTAATAATAATTTTAAAAAGTTGAAAAAAAGAAAACACAAAGCAGAACTTGTACTGGGTTTGTTGTACAAAGCAAAGACACTGGGGTGGGAGGGGGAGGCTTTAGAAAAAATAATAAAATTAAGTGTTCCACAAGGCATTCAATACCAGGGTCAGACTTGGGGGCCCCCTTGCTGCATTAGTTCCATCTCAGCAAACAGTCTTTTTTTTTTTTTCCTCCAGGGTTATTGCTGGGCTCGGTGCCTGCACCATGAATCCACCGCTCCTGGAGGCCATTTTCCCCCCCTTTTGTTGCCCTAGTTGTTGCAGCCTCGTTGCGGTCATTATTGCCATTGTTGACGTTGCTTTGTTGTTGGATAGGACAGAGAGAAATGGAGAGAGGAGGGGAAGACAGAGAGAGAGGGGAGAGAAAGACAGACACCTGCAGACCTGCTTCACCACCCGTGAAGCCACTCCCCTGCAGGTGGGGAGCCGGGGGCTCGAACCGGGATCCTTACGCCGGTTGCGCCACGTGCACTTAACCCACTGCGCCACCGCCCGACTCCTATTAAACAGTCTTAATAGCCATCCTAGGAGCTGGGTGGTGGCGCACCTGGTTGAGCGCACATGTTATAGTGCATGGGGACCCAGGTTCGAGCCCCTGGTCCCCACCTGCAGGGGGAAAGCTATATGAGTGGTGAACAGGGATGCAGGTGTCTCTCTGTCTCTCTCCCTGTCTATCACCCCTTTCCCTCTCACTTTCTGGCTGTCTCTATCCAAAATATAAATAAAGATAATAAAAATATATAAAAAGTCATCCTAGAATTTACTAGGTGGTTAAGTTTGAGCAGACAAGACCAAGTGTGTTTTATCTTTTTCTTTTTAAAAGTGTGTTTTATAATTTATTTTTCTCTCTTCTATTTTATATTTTAGATATTAAATAAATATTAATTAGTTGTTTATTTTATTTCATTTGACAAGACAAATAAATTGAGAAGGAAGAGGAAAATAGAGACAGAGAAGGGGGCTAGGAGGTGGTGCAACAAGTTAATCACACATAGAAGTAAGTGCAAGGATTTGGGTTCAAGTCCGAGGCTCCCCATGTGCAGAGGATCTGCTTCACGAGAGGAGAAGCTGGTCTGAAGGTGTCTCTCTCTTGCTCCCTCTCTATCTCCCCTCCACTCTCAGTTTACATCTAATCCAGTAAAATGGGGGGAAAATGACCACCAGGAACAGTGAGTTGATTCATTGTGCCAGAACTGAGCCCCAGCAGTCACCCTGGAGAGAGAGAGATGGAGAGAGAAATAAACCTACAGCCCTGCTTTACTGTTCATTAAGCTTCCCCACTGCAGGTGGTGACCAGGGGCTTGAACCTGGGTCCTTGTGGATTATAACTTGTGAGCCCAACCACCTGCACCACCACTTGGACCCTATAATTGGAATTGTTTACGGTCATTATTATCAATAATTTTTTTTGTTTGTCTGTTTTAGATAGAGACAGCGGAGGCTAGGCTCAAACCTGGGTCACACACACGGCCAAGCAGCGCACTGTACGAGTGAGCTACCTTGCCAGCCCTATTCGAGCTCAACCCCGGGGACACCGAAACACATGTTCATCATATTTATTTGTCATTGTCTTGACTGGCAAATATTTGTGTCTGTGATGTCACCTTTTAGAGCATGTCATTACCCACAGTGGCCGCTAGATGTCAGTAAAGTCTGAAAGTCGCCTTAACTCTGTCCACAAGTGACTTGGACAGACTTCAAAAGCAGGACCCTACTCCATGGAGAGTCCAAACTAGTGGAATTTATATTTATTTACTTCTTGTTGCCACCAGGAGCTATCACTGGGTCTCATGTCTGTGGGATCAGTCCACTGCTCCTGACACACACACACACACACACACACACACACACACACACACACACACACACGAACTGCCCCACTATTTTCTTTTGTTGATAGAGAAACTGAGAGGGGAGACCGACAGATGCCCACAGCCATTGGTGCAGTCCCTGTGGAGGACAGTATGGAGAGACTTCTTCTATTTTTTAAGATTATTTTCCTTTTTCCTTTTTTAAAAAGATCTTTTTTATTGGATAGAGGCAGAGAGAAATTGAGATGGGAGGAGAGAGACACACACACAGCCCTACTTCACCACTCATGAAGTTTTCCCCCTGCAGGTGAGGACCAAGGGCTTGAACCTGGGGCCTTGTGCATTGTGACAGGTGCACTACCGCCTGGCCCCAGGAGAGATCTTAAACAGCTACAATTCCACTGCTAGTCATTTACCTAAAAGATATATAATAATACTGATTCACAGGGATATGTGCGCCCCAACATTCATGACTGCTTTATTCACAATAGCAAGAACTTGGAAACAATCAAAATGCCCTTTGACCGATGACTGGATAAAAAAGGTATGGGACATAGTCCTCAGAAAGAAAAAAAAAAAAGGTGATACTGTGTCCTTCAGGGTAAAGTGGGTGGGATCGGAGAAAGTGAAGCTCAATAAAGCAAGAGAGGTGTGGACAGTGCCGAATGACTTCACTCTTAGGCAGAATCCAGGGAACTGAACATGGGGGGGCGGGGCGCACCTGACTGAGGGCACACATGGCAGAGCACAAGGACCCAGGTTCAAGCCCCTGGTCCCCACCTGCAGGGGGAAAGCTTCACAAGCAGTGAAGCAGGGCTGCAGGTGTCTCTCTGTCTCTCTCCCTCTCTATGTCCCTCTCCCTTCTCAGTTTCTAGCTCTATCCAATAATAAATGTTTTATTTATTTTTAAATTATCTTTATTTATTTACTGGATAGCAACAACCAGAAATTGAGAGGAGAAGGGGGAGAGAGAGAGAGAGAGAGAGAGACCAGAAGCCCTGCTTCACCACTTGCAAAGCTTTTCCCCTGCAGGTGGAGACCGGGGGCTTGAACCTGCTCCTTGCGCACTGTAACATGTGCACTCAGCCAGGTGCGCCACCACTTGGCCCCAATAAATATTTTTAAAGAGAGAGAATTGAGCACACAAATCTGAAAAAAAAAAAGTCAACATCTATCTCAGACTGTGGGAGAACTAGAGTGGTTATCTAGGGGAGTGGGGTGGGGACACAGACCTTTGTTGACTGGAGTGGTGAGAAAATAAAAAAGATAAAGTAATATTACCATCCACTGTGGGGTCAAAGGAACCCTTCTACACTGCTGGTTGGAATGTCAATGGGTCCAACCTCTGTGGAGAACAGTCTGGAGAACTCTCAGAAGGCTAGAAATGGACCTACCCTATGACCCTGCAATTCCCCTCCTGGGATATATCCTAAGGAACCCAACACATCCATCCAAAAAGATCTGTGTACACATATGTTCTTGGCAGCACAATTTGTAATAGCCAAAACCTGGAAGCAACCCAGGTGTCCAACAGCAGATGAGTGGCTGAGCAAGTTGTGGTCTATATATACAATGGAATACTACTCAGCTGTAAAAAATGGTGACTACACCGTTTTCAGCCGATCTTGGATGAACCTTGAAAAAATCATGTTAAGTGAAATAAGTCAGAAACAGAAGGATGAATATGGGATGAGCTCACTCTCAGGCAGAAGTTGAAAAACAAGATCAGAAAAGAAAACACAAGTAGAACCTCAAATGGAATTGGCGTATCGCACCAAAGTAAAAGACTCTGGGGTGGGTGGGTAGGGAGAATACAGGTCCATGAAGGGTAATAGAGGACCTAGTGGGGGTTGTATTGTTATCCGGGAAACTGGGGAATGTTATGCATGTACAAACTATTGTATTTACTGTTGAATGTAAAACATTAATTCCCCAATAAAGAAATAAAAAATAAATAAATAAATAAAATATATTACCGTCCACAATATTCTTCAGTACTAATTATATTTTAGCTGTCATTTTTTTGAAACATAAGAAACTATAAGTAAAAGATACACTTGAAGTAATGCAAAAAATTGCTCATACAAATAAATGCTTCTTGTTGGCAAAATAATAATAATAATAATAAATAAAACTTTCACATGGAAAAGAGACACCTGCAACACTGCTTTACCATCTGTGAGACTCCACCCCCACCTCCTCGAAGGTGGGAAGTGGAGGCTTAACCCACTGAGCCACCTCCAGAGCCCAGCACTGATATGTTTCTGAGAGACAGAGAGACAGAGCACAACTCCATCATCCGGGGAGCCTCACTGGTACATGTTCTGCTGGGGATCAAACTCAGGACCTTATGCTTGAGAGTCCAATGCTTTATCTACTGCGCCACCTCCCAGACCACAGGATGACTCTTTAGTCACTATGGCCATTCCTCCAGCTGGGGCCCTAATCGGGGAGTCCTGAGATTCCCAAACAGACTTGATGGGCCTAAACCTCAGATAAACCCCTCTCTCCATTGTTACTGATCATTTCTATCAGGAACAACAAAATAGACCCCTTTGTGGCCCGCATAGGACCTGGCCCTCAACTTGGATCAACATTGGTAGAGAATGTTCCATCCTCCGAAGGGAGACTAGACACATACCCTATGCTCCACCTGAGGAAGATGGGTCAATACTGGGGCAGCTTGTTACGTTCCTACTCATGACCACAGAATGTGAGCTCAGATCTACAGGGATGCAGAGGTCACAGAGGCTCCTAAGCTGAATATGGGCCCCAGATCACATCAAATCAATGGGGTTTACATTCAGCAATATTTATACCCCTTTCCCATATTAGGGAGCTACTCTCTTCCCTGATCCAGCTTTCTGGTCCTTTTTCCAGCCATGACATCATCTCCCCAGACAATAATTAGGATCCACTGGCATATCAGATTTCAGGCTCAGGGGCAAAAAGAAAAAAAAAAAACCTAGTATAGCCACAGGCCTTTTGTAATTTAACTAAACTATGCCTACTAGCTGTCTACAAAATGGAGGACTCCCCAACTCTTCATCTGCACTATTCCAGCCCTTAGGTCCATGATTGGTCAACAATTTGTTTGGCTTTGCATGTTAACTCTCTTGTCAACCACAAGGTTCCAGATGCCAGCATGATGTCAACCAGACTTCCCTGGACAGACAACCCCACCAATGTGTCCTGGAGCTCCGCTTCCTCAGAGCCATTCCCCACTAGGGAAAGAGAAAGACAGGCTGGGAGTATGGATCCACCTGTCAACGCCCATGTTCAGCGAGGAAGCAGTTACAGAAGCCAGACCTTCCACTTTCTGCATCCCACAATGACCCTGAGTCCATACTCCCAGAGGGATAAAGAATAGGAAAGCTATCAGGGGAGGGGAGGGGATACAGAGTTCTGGTGGTGGGAATTGTGTGAAGTTGTACCCCTCTTAATCTATGGTTTTTTCAATGTTTCCTTTTTATAAATAAAAAAATAAATAAAGGAAAGTAAATGTTCTTTATAGTAGAAATAATAGGAATGGGAAGTCTACTTTCTAGCATTTGACTTTTAAGATCTGAGCGTTCAAGAGGAGCTTTGTTGTTGATTTTGTTTTTATTTTACTGAGACTGTTTAGAGGTCATTAAAAAGGACTTTTAAAAAGTACCTGTAACATCACCCCCAGAAATTGACAGAGGTCAGTACCTGTCATCATCCCTTCCAGCCCTCCCCTTGAATGTGAGCGTTTAGAACTCCATAAAATCAGGATCATGTCCACACTCGTTTTCCTCTAAGTTTTATCACTCTCCTCTGCATTTTCCTGTCTGACTCAATCCTCATTACCAGCACTGCCTAAGGTGTAGTCATCTGTTGAACCGTGGCCGGCTGTTAGTCACGGAGAGACTTTGGCCTTTTAATACCTCTGGGCTTCAGCTGCTCTCTGGAGAGAATGTGCCAGCTTCTTACCTTCCCACCGAAGTCTCTGCAAGTTGTGTAAGTGATAGTTGGGGGGCCAGGTGGTGGCTCACCTGGTTGAGCGCATATGTCACCATGCACAAGGACCTTGGTCCAAGCCCCTGCTCCTCACCTGCACAGGGAAAGTTTTGCAAGTGGTGAAGCAGGGCTACAGGTGTCTCTCTTCCTATCTCTTCCTTTCTTCTCGGGTTTCTGGCTGTCTCTAGCCAATAAATAAATAAAGACAATAAGAAAGATGGCAGTTTTTGCACTCAGACCATCCTGTGTCTAGAAGGACAGTTGGAATGTCCATTTCCAGTTAGGACTGGAGGACTCCATATGTCCACACAGGACAGCTGCCAACCAGACAGCACATAGAAAGCACCACCTCAGGGAACTGAAGAGAGACCTGATGGGAATGCAGACTGCCAGAGGACAGAGAGACTCCCCACACACACAGCCCTGCCCACCCTCCATGGGCTCCCTGGGTGCTGTCCATGGTGCTGAGAGAGGAGAGACCCCCACAGCCCTGCCCACCCTCCATGGGGCTCCCTGGGTGCTGTGCAGGGTGCTGAGAGAGGAGAGACCCCACAGCCCTGCCCACCCTCCATGGGGCTCCCTGGGCACTGTGCATGGTGCTGAGAGAGGAGAGACCCCACAGCCCTGCCCCACCCTCCATGGAGCTCCCTGGGTGCTGTGCAGGGTGCTGAGAGAGGAGAGACCCCACAGCCCTGCCCACCCTCCGTGGGACTCCCTGGGTGCTGTGCAGGGTGCTGAGAGGAGAGACCCCACAGCCCTGCCCATCCTCCATGGGGCTCCCTGGGTGCTGTGCAGGGTGCTGAGAGAGGAGAGACCCCACAGCCCTGCCCACCCTCCATGGGGCTCCCTGGGTGCTGTGCCTGGTGCTGAGAGAGGAGAGACCCCACAGCCCTGCCCACCCTCCATGTGGCTCCCTGGGTGCTGTCCATGGTGCTTAGAGAGGAGAGACCCCACAGCCCTGCCCACCCTCCATGGGCTCCCTGGGTGCTGTGCCTGGTACTGAGAGAGGAGAGACCCCTCAGTCCTGCCCCTCTATCCATGGGGCTCCCTGGGCGCCGTGCATGGTGCTAAGAGAGGAGACACCCCACAGCCCTGCTCCACCCTCCACAGGCCTCCCTGGGTGCTGTGCCTGGTGCTGGAAGAGGAGAGACCCCACAGCCCTGCCCACCCTCCATGGGGCTCCCTGGGTGCTGTGCAGGGTGCTGAGAGAGGAGAGACCCCACAGCCCTGCCCACCCTCCATGGGGCTCCCTGGGCACTGTGCATGGTGCTGAGAGAGGAGAGACCCCACAGCCCTGCCCCACCCTCCATGGAGCTCCCTGGGTGCTGTGCATGGTGCTGAGAGAGGAGAGACCCCACAGCCCTGCCCCACCCTCCATGGGGCTCCCTGGGTGCTGTGCCTGGTGCTGTGAGAGGAGAGACCCCACAGCCCTGCCCACCCTCCCTGGGGCTCCCTGGGTGCTGTGCCTGGTACTGAGAGAGGAGAGACCCCACAGCCCTGCTCCACCCTCCATGGGGCTCCCTGGGTGCTGTGCATGGTGCTAAGAGAGGAGACACCCCACAGCCCTGCTCCACCCTCCATGGGGCTCCCTGGGTGCTGTGCAGGGTGCTGAGAGAGGAGAGACCCCACAGCCCTGCCCACCCTCCATGGGGCTCCCTGGGTGCTGTGCAGGGTGCTGAGAGGAGAGACCCCACAGCCCTGCCCACCCTCCATGGGGCTCCCTGGGTGCTGTGCAGGGTACTGAGAGAGGAGAGACCCCACAGCCCTGCCCACCCTCCATGTGGCTCCCTGGGTGCTGTCCATGGTGCTTAGAGAGGAGAGACCCCACAGCCCTGCCCACCCTCCATGGGCTCCCTGGGTGCTGTGCCTGGTACTGAGAGAGGAGAGACCCCTCAGTCCTGCCCCTCTATCCATGGGGCTCCCTGGGCGCCGTGCATGGTGCTAAGAGAGGAGACACCCCACAGCCCTGCTCCACCCTCCACAGGCCTCCCTGGGTGCTGTGCCTGGTGCTGGAAGAGGAGAGACCCCACAGCCCTGCCCACCCTCCATGGGCTCCCTGGGTGCTGTTTATGGTGCTGAGAGAGGAGAGACCCCCTAGAAACAGAGAGAAATTAAGAAAGAAGATAAGAGATAGTCACCACTTATGAAGCTTCCCTCCTGCAGATGGGGATCTGGGGCTTGAGCCTTGGTCTTTCCACCTGGTAACACTCTACCAGACAAACCACTCCTCGGTCCCTGTTGCTTCTCCTGTGGAGACCAGCCCCCACTCCCCCTGCCCCGAGCACCCTCCTCCCCCCTCCCCCCCCCCCTGCCCCACAAGCCAGACCCAGACAGAAGGCCAGTAGTTAGACACCCTCACACACCCTCTAGGCAGTAAGACAGGGTGACTGGGAGCAGAGAGGGAGCTGTGTCCCCCCAGCCCAGACCTCCACCGTCCGGCTGACATCACCAGACCAGAATGGGAGCCACCAGTGCTCAGAACTAACCCCTTAGTACTGTGCAGTTGCCCGAGGACTGAAGCAAAGGGGAAGAAGCCCCTGGAGTCACCTCTTTCTGACCAAAGGCCCGAGCAGCAGGCAGTGTAGACCAGCAGCAGAGCAGTGAGGCTGATGCTGGACCCACTCCTCCCCGCCCCCCCCACACACACACTCACACTCACCCACCCCCTCTCGCAGCCTCCCTCCCCATCTGTCTGGGAAACAGGCCTCAGACCGCTGACGCTGCCGAATTCCTTTTCATCTGAGGAGCACAAGCAACAAAAGAGCCAGTGTGAGCAAACTGCCCAGACACAGGACACCGCCCACTGGCCTGGACACCGAGTGTGGGACCCCACTCCAGTCTGGGGGGCCTGGGGCCTGCAATGATGTCATGATGTTCTGATAAATACTCGAGTCTCTTCTCTAGAGCGTGAAAACAGAAGAGAAGCTAGTTTCCTAGGAGGCCTGCAAAGCAGCTGAATCTATAACTTCACTTCCCAGCAATTTTGAGGACGCACTAGTAAAAAAAAAAAAAAAATTTGAGTTCTTCCTGCTTCTGAATAAACATGGTCCATCCATCTGGAGAAAGGAGGCTGTTAGAAACAGAGTTGAAAAATGATACAGATTCTTTTTGTAAAAGATATTTATTTATTTATTCCCTTTTGTTGTCCTTGTTTTTCTATTGTTGCATCTATTATTGTTGTCGTCGTTGTTGGACAGGACAGAGAGAAATGGAGAGAGGACGGGAAGACAGAGAAGGGGAGAGAAAGACAGACAGACACCTGCAGACCTGCTTCACCGCCTGTGAAGCGACTCCCCTGCAGGTGTGGAGCCGGGGGCTCGAACCGGGATCCTTCAGCCGGTCCCTGCACTTTGTGCCATGTGCGCTTAACCCGCTGTGCTACCACACGACTCCCATGATACAGATTCTTAAAATAAATAACACACAACCATTGACGAGGGAAACCAAAAAGAAAGCTTAAAAAAAATTGTTTAAAAAAAAAGAGAGCGGGGGGGGGGGGGGGACCAGGTGGTGGTGCACTTGCTTGAGCGCTCACATCACAGTGTGCAGGGACGCAGGTTCAAATCCCTGGACCCCACCTACAGGGGGAAACTTCACGAGTGGTGAAACAGGGCTGCAGGCGTCTCTCTGTCTCTCTCCCTCTCTATCTCCCCCTCCCCTCACTGTTTCTGTCTCTGTCCAATAATAAATAAATAAAAACCTCTTAAAAAGAAAGAGGAGCAAAGCATTGACCTAGGGAAGAAAAGGAAATCTGATCTTCAGAACCTCCCTCCCCCCCGCAACACCCTTCTCTTTTTGTCCTTCTCTTTTTCTGTTTCCTTCTCTTTTTGTCCTTCTCTTTTTCTTTTTGTTAATAGGTGGTGCTGCAGGTGTATCTCTTCTCCCTCCCTCTGCCTCCCCCTTCCATCTCAGTTTCTCTGTATGAAAGAGGGGGGGGGCAATAAAGTGGAGGCTCTCAAGTTTCATCTCTGGCGTTAGAATGATGCTCTGTTTCTCTCCCCCTACACACCCTTATAAGTAAATATATATATAAATTTACATATACTTTAACCAAGGTTTATGGTGGTTTGGGGGATTGAACCTGGGACTTGAGAGAGTCCTTCTCAGTTGTAGTTTTGCTTGTCTGTTCCTGGTATTTTCAAACTGCAGCAAACACCAGTAAATACTCAGAAGAGACCAAGGTTTTGTCTTTACAATATGCATGCTAGTAGCTTTCCTCCTGCTCTGCTCGGTTACCGTGAGGGAATTCTGTGCTGCTACAAGCAAAAGTCGACTGTGAAGCTACAGATGGGGTTTTCAGAGAGTGTCTGGGACTTGAGGTTTGAACACACCAGGCCTTTGTCCTTCCTGTGGTTACTGGTGGCAGTTGCATTCCTGGGCCGTGACATCAGGGGCAGCAGGGGGTCCCAGAGGGGGTTGCTGAGTGGGGAGGGCAGGCTGTCACTCTGAGTTGCTCATGCAAATGTCATCTGTCAGCCACAGCAAAGGAAGGGACAACTGTTAAAATGGGAATGGGGACATTTCACATATCCGCCTGCTTCTGCAGACAGCACAACCAAGTGGTTGGAATCAGGATTCCCCTGGGGAAAAAAAAAAATCCAAATTTTAGACAATTTCACTATACAGCTGAGCTTCTCAGACACACAAAAACGTTTGAGTATTTTCTCCTCTCCTGGGTTACAAGTTAAAAGAGACTCAGTGTTACGAAAGTTCTACAGTTCGAAGAAGAAAACATTCCATACAATCGCAAAATTCTCGACTTGAGAAAAGCCAAAGAAAAAGTGTGACATAGAATCGAAGCACACAGACAAAACCTCTTGGTTTATTTACACTTAACAACTAGGCAAGAGTCACAAAATTAAAAAAAAAAAAAAAGACCTTGCCATTCCCAGGGCCTCTTGCTGTGAACTCGCTTGTGTATGTTCACATGCTCTTGTCTTTAATTTTACATGATTACTTTTCCTTTATTTTTAATTTACTCATTAATGTGAAAGAGGGAGAGAGAGAAAGAGAGTATCAGAAGACCATTCTGGGGAGTCAGGTGGTAGCACAGCGGGTTAAGCGCAGGTGGCACAAAGTGCAAGGACTGGCAGGAGGATCCCGGTTCGAGCCCCCGGCTCCCCACCTGCAAGGGAGTTGCTTCACAGGCAGTGAAGCAGGTCTGCAGGTGTCTGTCTTTCTCTCCCCCTCTATCTCCCCTCCTCTCTCCATTTCTCTCTGTCCTATCCAACAACAACATCAACAACAATAATAATAACCACAACAAAGCTAAAACAACAAGGGCAACAAAAGGGAAAAATAATAGCCTCCAGGAGCAATGGATTCACAGTGCAGACACTGAGCCCCAGCAATAATAACCCTGGAGGCAAAAAAAAAAAAAAAAAAAGATCATTCTGGGACATACTGGTGTCTGGAATTGAACTCACGACGTCAAGCCCAAGAGTCAAAAGGTGAACCCCACCCCCCACGCCACCTCCTGGGCCTTCCACAGTTACTGTTCTGTTTGTTTTTTGCTGTGTAAGAATGTACCTTGCACTACACACACACACACACACACACACACACACACACACACACACACAGCCTGCTTTCTCTGCTTCAACGATTTAAACAAGATTGGACACTCACTGATAAACGGTTGGGAAGGTTCCATTTCTGGGAAAACTGAGTTCTTCTCTCCTACTGAGAACAACCAGAAACCGCAGACAGAATGTAGTGAGGGTGAAAACCTGGAGAGCTAGCTCGCCTGACAGAGCACCTACCTTGTCACGCAGCTGGCCCAGGTTCCAACCCCAGCACCACACAGGAGTGTCACAGCTAAGGGGGCAGATCCCACTGTCTGTGTGTCTCTCTCACTGAAAAAGTCAGCTTGGACAGGTGAAACCATGTATATATGAGACCCTGGTGATAGAAGAAGGAGGAGGGAGAGGAGGAGGAAGAGGAAGAAGGAGGAGGGGGTAAGATATAACCAACATGAATTTGCAGTGAGCTGACATATGGAAGAGACTGGAAGTCAAGAGAAGCAAGTTTGTTTAAGACCCCTGCCTGGTGTCTGTCTACACGGGAAAGAGGAAGATTCACTTCTAGCAGGTGAGAGATTCCTACAATATGCCCCTCTCCTGGCTGGGTGCTGGAGCTGAATGGAAGCATCCTGAGCATCCTGTGGCCCGGGGCCCCCTCGCCCCCACTCCTCACTGATTGGTCCGTGAGAAGACGAGTGACCCAAAGGCGGACATGTCACATTGTGTCTAATAAGGAAGGTAGAGGGGGCCAGGCGGTGGCACACCGAGTTAAGCACACACAGAACTAAGCATAAGGACCCATGCAAGGATCTGGGTTCGAGACCCTGGCTCCCCACCTGCAGGGGGGACACTTCATGAGCAGTGAAACAGGTCTGCAGGTGTCTGTCCTTCTCTCTTCCTTTCTTCCTTTCTATCTTCCCCTCCTCTCTCAATTTCTTCTCTGTCCAGTCAAATAAGATGGAAAAATAGCCATCAGGAGCAGTGGATTCATAATGCCGGCACCAAGCCCCAGTGATAAACTTGGAGGCAGTAAGAAAAAGAAAAAAAGAAAAGTAGACATTTTATTGCATGTGTTTATTTTATTTTGGATAGACACTAAGAAATTGAGAGAGAAAGGGGGGCAGAGAGGGAGAAAGAAACACCCGCAGACCTGCTTCACCACTGGAGAAGTTTTCCCCATGCAGAGGCTTGAACCCAGGTCCTTGTGCATGGTGGCCTGTGCACTCAGTTGGGTACACCACTGCCCAGTTCTGGAAGGTGGACATTTCAAAGAGAGAGGGGGAGAAAAAAGAAAAGAAAAGAAAAAAGCAGAGCCTGGAAGCATAGTACAGGCCTTCCAGGGGGCGGTGGTGTACCAGCTTAAGCACAAGTGCACATAGTACAAAGCGCAAGGACTCATGCAAGGATCCTGGTCAGAGCCCCTGGTTCCCCACCTGTAGAGGGATGCCTCACAAGTGGTGAAGCAGGCCTGCAGGTGTCTGTCTTTCTCTCCCCTCTCAATTTCTCTTTATCCTGTCCAAAAAAGACACCAAAAAAAATGACTCCAGGAACATTGGATTCGTGGTGCAGGCACTGAGCCCCAGCAACAATCCTGAGGCAAAAGGGGGGGAGCTTCCTTTGTGCAAGTTTCTAGAACCTTCCATGGTGCCCGCCCTTTGCAAAGTACATTTGTGCAAATTCCCTGAAATCCCCTGGCCTCCTTCCAACTGGCTCCCTTTCCTCAGCGAGTAGTTACAGCCTTGGTTTCTGTGACTTGAAACCAGCCTTTGCAACTACAAGCAACTAACTTCAAAGCTGAAGAAATACACAAAGGTGTGAATGCTGAGATTAAGGGGGGGGTTATGTGACATCCCTGCTGGCTGTCCTAATCCTCCTTGACTCCACCGCCATTATCTTCTGCAGCAGGAATCCCCTTTGCTAATCCCCTTTGCAGAAGGGAGAGGTTCTCAAAACCCCACTGCAAAGCCTTCTCCCCTGTGGACTAGACTTTGTGGTTCAGCCAGTCACAAGATCAGAGTGTTGTGTGCCCCTCTTCTTCTAATAGAAAGAGTCTGCATGCTGTGAAATAAAGCACTTGGCTGTCCTTACCAGGTAAGTAACATTAATCCAGGCGAGAGAGAGAGAGAGAGAGAGAGAGAGAGAGAGAGAGAGAGCTCACCAGGTAGGGTATTTACCTGCCTTTCCCTGTGTGCAGCTCAGGTTCAAACCCTCGTACTACAGTGGATGCTACTCCACTGGGAAACCCTGAGGCTCTGATGTCTCCTCCTCTTCCTCCTCCTCCTCCTCCTCCTTCTTTTTCTCTCTTTCTCTCTCCTCAGAGGAAAAAAAAAATGGCCCAGGAGCAGTAATACAAGTTAGAACATTCTGGGTAGGGGTAGATAGCTCAATGATTATGCAAAAAGACTCATGCCTGAGGCCCCAAAGTCCCAGGTCCAATCCTGTGCACTGCCATAAACCAGAGCTGAGCAGCACTCTGGTAAAAAATAATAACAATAATAATAAGTATTCTATCTAGCAGGCCAGGAGGTGTTACAGTGGTGAAGAGCCTTGAACTTACAAGGCCTGAGTTTAATCTCTGGGGTATGCCAAAGTGATGCTCTGGTTCTCTCTATTCTCTATTATTAACAAATAATTTTTTTAAAAATCCATGCATAGGGCTGGGTGGTGGCACATCTCATTAAGTGCACATGCTATCATGCAGAAGCACCCAGGTTCAAGCCCCCGGTCCCCACCTGCAAGGGGAAAGCTTCATAAGCAGTGAAGCAGGTCTGCAGGTGTCTCTCATTCTCTCTCCCTCTCTATCTCCCCCTCTGCTCTCAATTGCTCTCTTTCCTGTCCAAGAAAATGGACAAAATGGCCTCTAGGAGCAGTGGATTTGTAGCGCAGGCACCAAGCCCCAGCAATAACCCCTGGAGACAATAAATACATAAAATAAAAAAATAAAATAAAATAAAATAAAGGAAGAAAGAAAGAAAACACAACCCCTCTCCTTTTCCAAGAAACTAGATATAGGTAACTTTCAGCAAAGAAATCCCAGTACTTTCCAAACTTGCCCAGAATGAGAATTTCAGAGGTGCTTGGTAACCACTCAACTTCCCAGATAAGTATGACCCAGTGACCTGGAAAGCCAGGGACTTGCATTCTCACCAAGACGTTGGTGACATTTACCACCAGAGAAGCTGCATTGAACAGACATGAGATAGCTCCCTCACACCTTGCCACGTGTGTGACCCAGGTTCAAGCCTGGCCACCACTGTGTTGAAGGAAGCCTTGCTGCTGTTTCTCTCTCATTCTCTGCAAAAAAAAGGATGAGGGAAAGACCAGGGCAGAGGCCAGGGGCATCTCAGGAAGGGGGGGGAGCTGGGGCAGAGGTCAAGGGCATCAGAAAGATGGTGGGGGGAGCTGGGGGAGAGGCCAAGAGCATCAGAAAGATGGGGGGATCTGGGGGAGAGGCCAGGGGCATCAGAAAGATGGGGGAGCTGGGGCAGAGGCCAAGGGCATCAGAAAGACGGAGGGAGATGGGGCAGAGGCCAGGGGGCGTCAGAAAAACAGGAGGAGATGGGGCAGAGACCAGGGGCATCAGAAAGGGGGGGGAGCTGGGGGAGAGGCCAGGGGCATCAGAAAGACGGAGGGAGATGGGGCAGAGGCCAGGGGCATCAGAAAAATGGAAGGAGATGGGGCAGAGGCCAGGGGCATTAGAAAGGTGAGGGAGCTGGGGGAGAAAGGCACCGTTAGCTGGGCTCCTGGAGTCACCACCCACCACACAGGTGTCTCTTGCTAAAACTCAGCCCGCAGTGGTCAGTCCTCTCACTCACCGGTTAGTTAGCCTTGCAGAGTCAGAGCTGCTGCTTTGATGAGCTCCATAATTGGCTTGAAAGCCCCACAATTTAACTTGGAACATTTTAAACAGGTTAGGAAGCTCTGTGTCCACCGGCTGAAGCAGAGTCATTAACCATTTTTAAAGCGACACGGATCATCTCTAGTGATCAGATTACATAATGATCAACACAATTTCCAAATTTGTTTACTTTACTCTGACAACTAGGAAGTATCTAGGGAAGACAGAAGATTCTCATAGGCATTTCTTCTTTTTCTTATGAGAGAGAGAGAGAGAACTAGAGTATCGCTCTGGTACATACAATGCTGGGGATCAAACTCATGACCTTACACTTGAAAGTCCTTTTTTTTTTTTATTTTTATTGGGCTGAGGAGACAGCATAATAATTATGTAAAAACCTTTCAAGCCTGAGGCTCTGTGGTCCCAGGTTCAATCCCCAGCACCACTATCAGCCAGAACTGAGCAGTGTTCTTGACCCTCTCTCTCTCTCTTTCTCTCTCTCTCTGTCTCTCTATCTATCTTTCTTTCCCTCTGTATCTACTCTTTCTCATTAAAATAAAATAAATTAAAAAAAATTTCATCAACTTTATTTACTTACTGGATAGAGACAGTCAGAAATCAAGAAGAAATGATGAGCTAGAGAAGAAGAGAGACTGAGAGACACCTGCAGCCCTGCTTCACCACTCACAAAGCTTTCCCCGCGCTGCAGGTGAGGACTGAGGGCTTGAACCTGGGGCCTTGTGCATCACAACATGTGCGCTCAACCAGATGCACCACCACCCAGCCCCCTTGAGAGTCCAAATTTCATCCACAGCACCACCTCCCTGGACACCTTTTTTTTTTTTTTTAATGAGATGAAGAGGAAGAATCTGTAGAGTCTCTTGTGTAAAATATCACTGAGCAGCCTCCTGGGTCATTTTCCTTTGATAAAGGCAGAGAGAGGAAATACACCACACCATCACTCCTTCCATCCAGAGAACCCAGTGGAGCTGGGATTTGAACCTAGGGGGCTGGTGCGTGATAAGGCAAGGCGTGCACTCTACCCAGGGAGCTGGAAATTGTTTCCCATCCAATCAGAGATAACTGCCCCTTATCCTGGTTCAGATACAGTTTCGCTGACCCTTTGTATTGCTTTGTAATTGGCATCCCATAAAAGCACATAGCTGAGGTGTCCAGCAGGTTGAGCTGGGACCTGGGCCCATGTGATCAGCACAATCCAGAGAGGGAGAGCTTCTCCTTGACCTTGGCACGTTGGCACTCCCTCTGTAACACACACACACACACACACACACACACACCAGTGGGCTATTCTAGCAGCTGTCAGTGTCCTTGTCTTGTCCGCACCATTCTAAAAATTGAGGGTGAGTTTTGGTGAGGGTGAGTTTTGGTGAGTCTGCTCTCCTTCACAGAATTATTGGGGGCCGCAGAGGCCTGCTGGTGCTCACACACTCCTTCCTTTTCTCCCTGGTGACCGCTGCTTCATGCGACGGGCCAGCCCCCCACACGGTCACCTCTGGGGTGAGCCCTGGCTGTCACCTGTGCCTCTTTCTGCTGTGACCCAAGTGGACCAAGTGGTGGTGAGGGGGTGGCAAGGAGAGTGTGGTCTATTTTCTCTGTCATGAGTTCTCTTGGGGTGGGTGTGTGCAGGGGGGTTGGGGGTATGTCCATCACTGAGAGGTGAGGTAGGAGACAGCAGCGGCAGAGCTGATGACAGGCGTGGCCCTAACATCCCCACACACCCTCCGCTCTAGCTCACAGAGCCGGCAGGTTCCTGAGAACGCAGACACCACCTCTGTCCCTCACTGTCTCCAACTGAACATCTCTGTTCTTCTGTAATATCAGATAGAATATGCATCATTTTAAATTTAGCTTATTTTTTATTTGATAGAACAGAGATAAAATGACGGAGAAGAGGGAGCTAGAAAGAGAGACACCTGCAGCACTGCTCCACCGCTTATGAAGTGTTCCCCCTGCAGGTGGGGACCAGTAGGGGCTTGAACCTGGGTCCTTGGGCATGGTAATGCATGCTCTCAACTTTCCCCTGCAATGGCCGCTTTCCTTCCCCTTTTTTGGAGGGAAATTGAGGGGGGGGGACCTGCAGCACTGCTGGTAAATCTTCCCCCCTGCAGGTGGGATCTGGAAGCTCGAACCCAGGTCCTTACACTTTGTAATGTGTGCACTCAGCCAGGTTGCCACCACCCAGCCCAAGACCATATGTACCTTCCATATCGTCTGTATCAGCCCTTCTCCTCCACACAGTACAGGACCTGACCTGCTTGTCCTCATCCACTGAATGATACTCACACATCACCTCTTCCAGCAGACAGAGGATACATAGTAGCCAGTCTGTGCTTTCTTCTAGAATATGTTTACATCCTGCAGGGCAAAGGAAGTACCTGTGTGAGAGACACAAAAGGACAAACCCTGGCTTTCTGGCACCTTATCAGCCAGGGCTGGCAGAGTCCACGGGAAGACTTGCTTGTGTGAGGACGACACCCCAGTCACCCTGAGCCCCGGGGACTGAGCCAAGTCCCGGAGCAATGGTGGCAGCCTCAATGAAGGACTCATCCCAGCAGCCCTGCAGCTATTCTGGGCACCCAGCCCCACCCAGAGAAGCAACCACCATGTCCACAGGAGTTTCCTAGGGAAAAAACTAAACTAAACTAAAGATGCCAGCCTAGCCAGCGCTTGGCCTCCCCTGATGGGAGAAGAACCTGGGAGACAAGGGCCAACAATTCTCTTTTCCCCAAGGGGACAGTACTGTTCGCTGAGTTCTCCTGGCCCAGGGAAGGGGCATGGGAAGAGAGAGGGGCTCTTAGTGCGCACAGGGACCCCTCTGTCATCTCCTTCTCCAGGACAAGAATTTAATTAGAAAGCTAAGTTCGCTAAGTTCCTATTGGTGGTGGGGAAAGTCATGATATATTTTGGCATAAAAAAAAACCAAAAACAGATCTATGGGGTTTAGAGTTAATGGTATTTATATACTTCCCTCAGATTTGAGAGCTACTCTCTGCCCTAATATAGATTTCTAGACCTATTCCCAACTCTGACATTATCTTCCCAGACAATATTTTTAGTCCACCTGCATGTTAGCTATCAGGGTCAGGCAAAAAATTATTAAAGTCATGGACCCCTTGGAATATACCTGTAATAGACTTCCTAGCTTCTTCCCACATGAAGACCTCTAGTTTCATCTGCTCTATTCTTACCTTTAGGCTCCTAATTATTAAACAAATTGGCTTGCTTTATATCTTACTGCCCTCCAGCCACCAAGTGACAGGCACTACCATGATGCCATCATGACTTCTCTGGGCAAATGACCTCACCATGTGTCCTGGAGCCTCCCCTCTCCAGAGCCCTGCCCCACTAGGGAAAGATAGAAACAGGCTGTGGGGGATGGATCCACCTGCCAACACCCATGTCTAGTGGAGAAGCAATTACAGAAGCCAGACCTCCCACCTTCTGCACCCCATAAAGAATTTTAGCCCAGACTCCCAGAGGGATAAAGAATAGGGAAGCTTCCAATGGAGGGGGTGGGATATGGAACTCTGGTGGTGGGAATTGTATGGAATTACATCCCTGTTATCTTAAAGTCTTGTTAATCATTAACTCTCTAGTGGGGGGGGGGACAGAAAAAATACATCATGACTTCTTTGACAACCCAACAACATCAGAGCCCTGCCCTTCTGTCTGATTCTCAAGGTGGGTGGAGCACAAGGCTTGAGATCAGGGCACACACTCCTCCCCACAAAATAAAATGAAACAAAACATCAATCTGAGCAGCAATCATGGGGAGCCTTCAGCCTGTGTGTGGACACAGTGTCTCTGAAACATCTAAGAAGGTGTTCTCAACCTGAGACCTTTTTCAAGTTTTTATAGAGGCAATGGTAGGGGATGGGGGGTGGCATGTGTTGCCCCACCCCAAGCCTCTTTGCTGCTCTGTATTCTGCCACCTGGTGGGAAAAGACTGAAGAACTCAGAGCTGTGTCTGCAAAGACGTTCTTTCGGGAGGTGTCTCTCAAGAAGTGTTCCGTTTCCATCCAAACACAGAGCATGCCATCACGCTGTCCCCCTGCTCTGTAGACAGGGTTAGAGTCACATGTCCTGCTCAGCTCAACAGGGGTTGGGGTCTTTCCTGCTCTCCTGAGTGTCTCTGGGACCCAGTGTAGTACTTGGGGTCAAGATGGACTCAGGGAAAGATTGCTGAATGGGTAATTGAAGAAATGCATGGATGGATAAAAGATAGACAGAAAGACAGATACATAGACAGACAGACAGATGATAGATACATATTATATAAATGATATATGAATAGATGAAATGAAAGAAGATAGAGATAAGAGAGATAAGAGAGAGGGCCAGTCTGTAGTGCAGTGAATTAAGCACACATGGTACAAAGCGCAAGGACCAGCATAGGGATTGGGGTTCAAGCCCTCGGCTCCCCACCTGCAGGGGGATCACTTCACAGGTGGTGAAGCAGATCTGCAGGTATCTTTCTCTTCCCTTCCTTCTCTGTCTTCCCCTCCTCTCTCGATTTCTCTCTGTCCTGTCCAACAACAGCAACAACAATAACAATGACAGCAGCAACAATAACAACAACAACATGGAAAAGATGGTTGTCAAGAGCAGTGAATTCGTAGTGCAGACACTGAGTTCCATCAATAACCCTGGAAGCAAAAAGGAAAAAAGAGAGAGAGAAAAAGAGATAATAGAGAGAAATATAGACTATAGACAGATGATAAATGAATAGATAAAATGAAAGAGATAAGATACAGATAGCTAGATAGATGGATGGATAAATAGATAATGATGATAGATAGATAGGTAGATGGATAGATAGATAGATAGATAGATAGATAGATAGATAGATAGATAGATAGGCAGGCAACTGGATGGATGGATGGATGGATGGATGATAGATGAGGGTGTATAGTATGGGTAGATGATAGGATGGGCTAGGATGGTGTGGGTGGATGCAGACTTCCATAGATGTATGACCGAGAGGAATGGACAGTGTCTGAATTAGGAGGTAGAATGACATTGGTGTATTGTACCCAAGTAAAGGACTCTGGGATTTGGGGAGTGTTCAGGTCCTGGAACATGAAAGTGGAGTAAATAAGTTAATTAATTAAGAGAAAAGAGAGGTTCAAGTGACTCATGAAGCCAGCGTGGTTCATGCAAGGCAGGAAAAGGGCTGTGTGAATCCAGTGAAATATCCAGCAGAGCTTGCCAAGGGGCTGGAGGGCAACTTCTTCACTGTAACTAAAGATGACTCTGCCCTGGCCAGGGCCCTCCCCAAAGCTCTCTTTTTTCCTCAATATTTTATTTATTTATTACTAGTTAGAGACAGAGAGAAATTGAGAGAGGACAGAGAGGTAGAGAGGAAGAGAGAGAGGCACCTGCAGCCCTGCTTCACCACTTAGGCCTTCCCCCTGCAGGTGGGGACCAGGGGCTTGAACTGTGCTCCATCACCCAGCCCCTTCAAAAGCTCTTGGTCTCTTGAGAATTAGATTTTATCTTCTCCTCTGAGCCACTGGTCCCATCCTTCCATCTTTCAGTTCTCAGGTAAACGACTCTTCAGGATGTAATCTCTACGACACAGGGATCTTTGGTGGTTTTGAAGGAACAACTTATGAACTGTCCAGAGATCCATTCTGAATGCCAACCTACTTCACGTGTCTGGAATGCTGCTTGGCACATAACAGACAGTCGCTGTGTGTTTTCTGAATGAATGAATAAATAAATAAATAAATAAATAAATAAATAAATAGACAGAATGAGGGCATTCACTCCCTGGAACTGAGGACCACCTTAAAAAGGGAAAACTGAGGAACAGAAGTCCACCCTGCCAATGGGGAGGGCTTGTATGGGGTGAGGATCAAGGGGGGGATGCATCTAGGTACCAGCCCCATGAGGAAGGGGTTAAGTCTGGTTGTAGCCTCGATGGGGGGACAGTGTCGGCACTGAGACTGAGCTGTGAGTTCAGGGCTGCCATGTGCTAACACTCCAAGAATATACCCTCTATGCTGAAGGGAATGAGAGGGTAGAAATGACTAGGACACTTAAATCTTCATCTTCTGGTGGACCAGGAGGTGGCACACATTGTTAAACATATACATTATAGTGCTCAAGGGCCCAGGTTCAAACCCCCGGTCCCCATCTGTAGGGGGAAGCTTCATGAGTGGTGAAGCAGGTCTGCAGGTGTCTCTCTGTCTCTCTCACTATCTATCTCCCTCTCCTCTCAATTTCTCTCTGCCCTATCCAATAATAAAAAATAAATAAAAATGAGGGAGTCGGGTGGTAGTGCAGCGGGTTAAGCGCAGGTGGTACAAAGTGCAAAGAGTGGTTTAAGGATCCCGGTTCGAGCCCCCAGATCCCCACCTGCAGGGGAGTCACTTCACAGGTGGTGAAGTAGGTCTGCAGGTGTCTGTCTTTCTCTGCCTCTCTCTATCTCCCCTCCTCTCTCCATTTGTCTCTGTCTTATCCAACGATAACGACATCAATAACAATAATGTTCCCCTAAGATCTGCAGCAACTGCTAGTGACCGGAGCCCTCCTCACCCCCACACCCCAGACTCAGAGAATCTCCTGACTGACTGAAGTCTGTGGGTTTCACTCTGTCTCCGGCCCTAAAGTCCTAAAGAAGTTGGCAGCAAGCCCAGGGCCTTCCCTTGGTCATTCCATGGTGACGTGTTTGGGTGACTGTTGGTGTTTCAGATGCCAAGGCTTGTTCTGTTTTGTATAGATAAGATCAAGCCAAAAAAAAAAAAAAAAAGAAATAGGATCTTTTAAATCCCTAAGAAACAAAGAAACCACCTTCTGGGCAGACCTGTTTACTTGATATCTAAAGAAAAATAAAATAAAAAGAAGAAGAATGTGGTGCTGGAAGCTATAAATGGCCAACTCTCCCTAAGAACAGCCTAGAGTGACAGCAGCCACCATGGGGGACATTCCAGTTAGATAGGATCAGTCATGTGAAAAGTGCTCTGGAGAGCAGCACAGGCCTCCAAGAATTAAGCAAACAGACAGGAAATCTGTTTTAACTGGCCTACAGATGCCTACAATGGACTTTGAGTTTCTCAAGTGGCTGGATCTTAAAATAGTCACAAGGAGGCTAATAATAGGGCCTAGGGAGTAGCACAGTGATTTACAGTGGAAGCACACCCAGTGGAGTACACATGTTACCATGCACAAGGACCCAGGATCAAGCCCACAATTCCCATCTGCAGGGTGGGGGGGGGAAGAGTTTCATGAATGGTGAAGCAGGTGTCTCTCTGCCTCTCTCCTCTCTTTGTCCCACTCTCCTCTCAATTTCTCTCTGTCCCTATCCAATAATGAGTAAATAAAAGTATTTTTTAGAAGAAAAGAAAACCAAAATTAATGTAAAAGGGAATTAAAAAAAAAAAAACCTCTGGCAGATAATCTACTTTCCACTTTAAAGCTCACTGGAATTCAAGCACAGCATCCTGGAAAAATTTAAAAGTGGCTTTTCTGGGCCTCTGACTGTGAAGCCCAGTGGAGAGAGAGAAATAAACCCAGAGTTGCCCAGGCTCCTAACCCTAGCCAGTGAAAGGCAAGAGAAGATCTAGGCCTCGGCCCTTGAAGCTGCCTAGTAAGACACAGAGGGCTCTGTTTGTCCCAGCCGACGCCTGACAACATATTTGAAGGGATTTGTTTCAAATAATCCTCTGGTCAGAAATTTGGCCACTGTGCAAACTAATACTCAAGTCCTGAGGGGAGCTTCCTGTCTTCACTCCTGTGTTAATCAGTTTCCGCTTTGCAAAACCAGAAATGCAACATAGGCTCACCTCAAATATGTTGTTGACCTTCTGGCCTCTGAAAACAATTTAAAATCTTTTTGTGTAAAAAAAAAAAAATCTTAGGTGCACCTGGTTGAGCACACATATTACAGTGTATAATGACCTGGATTCAGGCCCCTGACCCCCCACCTGCAGGGGGGAAGCTTCATGAGCGGTGAAGCAGGGCTGCAGGGGTCTCTCTGTCTCTCTCCCTCTCTATCTCCTTCTCTACCTCCCCCAGCCCTCTAGATTTCTGGCTGTCTCTATCCAATAAATAAACAAAGATAATGAAAAAATTAATGGTTAAAAAATGGAAAAAAATCTTATCTGAATCATGTCACTAAAATGCAAACTTCATGCACGGACTGGCATAAGGATCTCAGTTCAAGCCCCCTGACTCCCCACCTGTAGAGGGATCACTTCACAAGCAGTTCTTCTTCTTCTAGCGTTTGCCCTTCTTCCGTAGCCAGTCAACAGCGTCAGGTTGAGCCTGATGTCTGCTTGTTGCTGGCTTTGAAAGTGACTGGGATCCATGTGGATTCAGTCGGCTAGGAAGGATCGTCAGTTTCCCCAATAAATGGGTACTCACGGGATGCACCACGAGAAGGTCGATCCAATGCATTCCTTCACAAGCAGTGAAGCAGGTCTGCAGGTGTCTATCATTCTCTCCCCGTCTGTCTTCCCCTCCTCTCTCCATTTCTCTCTGTCCTATCCAACAACAACAGGGGCAACAAAAATGGGGGAGGGTGACCTCCAGGAGTGGATTTGTAGTGCAGGCACTGAGCCCCAGAGATAACCCTGGAGGCAAAAAAAAAAAAAAAAGCAAACTTAAGGGAGATAAGAAGCCTTCAGGAGGGGCCTGTTAGTGGCGCACCTGGTAAAGCACGTGCATTTCCATGCACAAGGACCCAGGTTCAAGCCCCCACCTGCAAGAATGAGGGTGTGGATGGGGGGCTTCTTCCTTTCTCTCCCTTTCTGTCTTCCCCTCAGGAAGGCCACTCTAGCTGGTCCATTTGAAACTTTTTTAAAAGTAACTGTTATCTTTAGTTATTTATTCAATAGAGATAGCCTGAAATTGAGAGGAAAGGGGGAGAGAAAGACACCTAGAACCCCGCTTCACCACTCACAAAGTTTTCCCCCTGCAGGTGGGGCCCGGGGGCTCAAACCCCAGTCCTTGCATACTGTAACATGTGCCCTCAACCAGGTACACCACCCCCACCAGGCCCCATGCTAATCCATTTGGAATGTTCTGGTCAGCACTGATGACGTTATCCTTTCCACTCACAAAGAAAAATGAAATAATCTGCTCTGAATCCTTCTCCATTCCCCACAGAGAGGCTGGCTAAGCCTGTGCTAATCCTCTCTCTTCTTAGAAAGATCTTTTCAGCTGTGGAGAACCCTTTCCCCCTTGCTGGTTAAGGTACTCATGACTCGTGGAGCAAAGCCAACTAGATCTTTAAGATTTTATTTATTTACTCATGAGAAAGATAGGAGAGAGAGAAAGAAACAGACATTACTCTGGTACTTGTGCTGCCAGGGATTGAACTCAGGACCTCACACTTGAGAGTCTAATGCTTTATCTACTGCGCCACCTTCTGGACCATCCCGCTATATCTTTACAAAGGAACTTAGCTGGACTTCAATAATGTAGTGCTAGAAAACCTCACAATGGCCTGGCCAGTCCCTTAGCCAGACTGACGTCACTAAGGAACATCCAGGGAGGAAATGCACACATATCTGAACATTATGGAAGGCTTGAGATAAAGATGGACCCTCAAAAAAAAAAAAAACACTAGTACGGCTACAGACCCTTTGAAATATAATTAAAATATACCCACTAGCTATCTACAAAATGGAGGACCCCCCCCAACACTTTATCTGCACTATTCCAGCCTTTAGGTCCATGATTGTTCAACAATTTGTTAAGCTTTGTATATTAACTCTCTTTTCAGCTACCAGGTTCCAGATACTAGCAGGATGCAGCCAGACTTCCCTGGACAGACAACCCCACCAATGTGTCCTGGAGCTCTGCTTCCCCAGAGTCCTTCCCCACTAGGGAAAGAGAGAGACAGGCTGGGAGTATGGATCCACCTGTCAACACCCATGTTCAGCAGGGAAGCAATTACAGAAGCCAGACCTTCCACCTTCTGCATCCCACAATGATCTTGGGTCCATACTCCCAGAGGGATAAAGAATAGGAAAGCTATCAGTGGAGGGGATGGGATACGGAGGTCTGGTGGTGGGAACTGTGCGAAGCTGTACCCATTTTATCCTTTGGTTTTGTCAATGGAGTTGGATTTCTTATTTGTTAAAAAAAAAAAAAAATGGACCCTCTTCCCCTTTCAAGCACACTCAGGGAGAGAGAGCCCCCAGGGGCTTCACACCACCACCACCACCACCACCACCCCAAGCAAAGGGCCAGACCACAGCTGATCCTTGCATCGAACAAGTGAAATCTATCACAGTCTGGCAGATTGATGGGTGGAGCCCGGCAGAAGGGCTGAGCTGAGCTTCATTCTCTCCTAGTCCAGAAGGCTAAGACATTTGCGGCAGTGGGTGGGGTGCTGGTTAGAGGGAAGAGGAAGCAACACAAGCTTCAACTAGCACCAACCAAATGCTTATTCCTTAGAATGTTCCACAGAAGACCTTGTGCTCTATCTTCCCATTTCCCTGGAAGAAACTGGGGATCCTAGTAAATTCTAAGACTTGCCCCCGACTTCAAAGACTTTGAAGGAACTGGAGTCTGAACACAATTCCTCTGACTTCCCAGGTCATGAGCCAAAGACAAAATAAGATGGGGATGGAGGCATCAGATGCCAGAGAGATGGAAAGAAATTGCAGCCTGTATGTGAGTCTGAGCTGAAGTCTTGAGCTCACAGATGTGGGGTTGTGAGTTCAGTCCCGGCATCCTATGCAGCCAGAGTACTGCTTTGGCTCTCTCCCCTTCTCTCTTTCTCTCTCTCTCTCTCTCTCTCTCTCTCTCATTACAATATAAATTTAAAAGAAAAGGGGAGCTGAGTGGTGGTGCACTGGGTTAAGTGCAAATAGTGCAAGGACTGGTGCGAGGATCCTGGTTCAAGCCCCTGGCTCCCCACCTGCAGGGGAGTCACTTCACAAATGGTGAAGCAGGTCTGCAGGTGTCTCTCTTTCTCTCCCCCTCTCTGTCTTCCCCTCCTCTCTCCATTTCTCTTTATCCTATCCAACAACGACAGATGTGGCAGCCTCAGGGCCTGCAGAGAAAGAGACAGGAGAGATCAGTCACAGATTAATCTGAAAAGGCAGTCCTGCAAATCGATTCACCTGAAAAGCAGAGACAAGATGTTTCATCAGGCCAGAGAATGGGGAAAGGGGTCTCAGGATAAGGGAAAGAGGAGCCTGAAGTTCCAATAGCAACTTTTTTTTCTACAGGTGGGGGATTAATCATTGTCAGTAAATAGAGGTTTTGGTACATGTGTAAAATTTCTCAGTTTTCTGCAAAACATTCTCACCTCCAGCCTAGGTCCTCCTCCACCATCAGCACCAGGACCTGAAAGCCCCTCCTGAAAGTCTTTTGCTTTGCTGCAATACACCAAGCCCAGTCCAAGTTTTGCTTTGTATTTCCCCTTCTGTTCTTTACTATTTCTATTATTTGAGTAAAGACAGAGAGAAATTAAGAAGAAAGTGGGGAGATAGGGAGAAAGAGACAGATAAAGACAGACAGACAGACAGACATGCAACACTGTTTCACCATTTGTGAAGCTTTCCCCCTGGAGCTCGGGGTCGGGACTTAAACCCAGGTCCTTGTGCATTGTAACATGTGCACTCAACCACATGTGCCACTGCCTGGACTCTCCCCTTCTGTTCTTATTTCTCCACTTGTGTCCATGAGTGAGATCATCCCATATTCATCCTTCTCTTTCTGGCTGGTCTCACTTCACATTCACTTAACTCTTCCAAGCAAGCTCAGCAACAACAAAACAAATGATCCCATCCAAAAACGAGGAGCAAATATGAACAGAATATTCACCAAAGAAGAGATCCAAACGACCAACAGACACATGAAGGAAAAAAAAAAAAAAAAAAGCTCCAAGTCATTGATTGTCAGAGAAATGCAAGCAAAGACAACAAAGAGATTCCAATTGTGCAAGCAGGCTTCCAGGCAGTCCTGCCTCTGGGACCCGCTTATCTGCCTGCTGGTGATCTCTGGTGACCTCTTTCCCAAGGTCCCTTGCTTTCTTGCAAAGCAAATTCACAAACAGCCCGCAGCCTTGGCCCTTGTTACACAATAAGATGTGCATTAACAGACCCTGGACTAAGGGGTCGTGAGGAGGCAAACAGCTTGGCGAAGACTCAGCCCCTCTGAGTGCCGCTCAAGTCTCAGGACTCAGCTGCAAGTGTGGAGGGGACCAAGGGCCCCACCCAAGGTCACCTGTGTTTGAGACAGGCCCTTGCTTTAGCGGCCCGTCAGAACACCACCCCGGTCTCTCCAGGGTCAGCCACCATGTTGCTAGGACATTCATCTCCCTGAGCACCAAGGTCTCCATCCAGCCTGTGGGGGTGTTGATAACAAATCTGTGAGGACACATTAATTACAGTGTGCAAGGACCCAGGTTCAAGCCCCGGTCCCCACCTTCAGGGGTAACGCTTCATGAGCAGTGAAGCAGGTCTGAAGGTCTATCTATCTATCTATCTATCTATCTATCTATCTCTCCCCATTTCTGTATACTTTCAAATAGAAGGAGGAGGAGGAGGAAGAGAAGGAGGAGGAGGAAGGAGGAAGGAAGGAAAAAAAAACAACCAGGAGTTGTTTCCTCAGTGAATTCATCATGCAGGCACATAACCTCAGCAATAACACTGGTGATAACACTGGTGGCAGAGAGAGAGAAAGAGGGAGAGAGAGAGAGGGAGAGAGTTGTTTTTTTTTTTAAAAAAAAAAAGGTGGAGCTATCAGTCAAACAGCTCACTTGGACAGTGTGCTGCTTTGCTGTATGCTTGACTCAGGTTCAAGCCCAGCCCTGCCACATAGAAAGAAGCTTCAGAGCTGTTCTCTCTCTCTCTCTCTCTCTCTCTCAAGATACTACATATATGCATATACCTAATAACAAAAGTTATAATGAAAAATGGTGGGAGAAGAGCTTTTCCTTCTTCCTCCCGTCCCTCCATCCTCATCCTCCTTGAAGTCATCAGGGCTGCAAAGCTACAGGAGGCAAAGGAAGAGGGAAGCATCTAGGACAGCCACCACAGCAAAGCAAAAACAAACAGAACACGAGACCCAAGTAGGAGACTTTGCTGCAGCTGAGTGCTGTTGACACCCCAGTACCTCAGACTCTCAGGCCGCCTCCCCCAGGAAGCCTCTTCTCCCTTAAAAGAGAGAGCATCCTCAGCCTGGCATTTTCCAGAACAAAGGGGAGGGCTCATCAGACATGCAAAGACACAAGTGAAGCTGGCCTGACCTGAGCCGTCATGGAAAATGTTAAGAAGGCAAAGTGACCCTCCAAAACAAGTTCCTCCTGCTATCCATCTATTTATCTATCTATCGATCTATCTATCCATCCATCCATCCATCTATCATCTATCTATCCATCTATCTACCCGTCTATCATCTATCTATCCATCCATCCATCCATCTATCCATCTATCATCTATCTATTCATCTATCTATCTATCCATCTATCTATCCATCTATCTACCCATCTATCATCTATCTATCTATCCATCTATCTATCCATCTATCTACCCATCTATCATCTATCTATCCATCCATCCATCCATCCATCTATCCATCTATCATCTATCTATTCATCTATCTACCCATCTATCATCTATCTATCTATCCATCTATCTACCCATCTATCATCTATCTATCTATCCATCTATCTATCCATCTATCTATCCATCCATCCATCTATCCATCTATCTACCCATCTATCTACCCATCTATCATCTATCTATCCATCTATCTATGTTATCTATCTGTTTTAGATAGAAACAGAAATTGAGAGGGGAGGGGGAAATAGAGAGGGAAAGAGACAGGAGACCCCTGCAGACCTGCTCTACCACTTGCAAAACTTCCCTCCTGCAGATGGGGAGTGGGGGCTTGAGCCTGTGTCCTCGTGCACTGGAATGTGTTTGCCCAGCCAGCTGCACCACCACCCGCCCCATCCCATTCATTTATATAGATTTATTTTTTGTTTGAACTCACGCTGGTGTCCACAGGGAGCTGAGCAGAGGACTGAGCAGAGGGGACACAGGCTCCCTGGGTAGCTGCCTCTGAGAAGAGTGGGGATAGGAGGGACCCAGGAGGAGGAGCCACTCAGTCACAGCTTTTGCCTCCCTGCAGACCCCCTCCAGAGGCCACCAGCTCTCAAGCTAAGGCTGGTGACCTGGTCCCCATGCCGCCACCTCCCACCCCTCCACTTCCAGCCTTCCATCTTTTTTAGTGTTTAATTTTATGATTCACTGGAGCTGTCCTTTGCCAAACGCGTTCTTATTGGTCAATTGGCGATTCAGCATCAGGCAGATGTTATCTGCCTACAAGAAACACATATAGCAGTCGATGAAGCTGCTCGATTCACCATCAGTGGATTCGATTTAATATGCTATAATCTCCATCCTAAACATGGCCGAACCATCTACGCCAAATCGTGTCTTGCGGACGTTTACCATACGGCCTCTTCGACCTTCTATGACTCCATTACTATTGGAACTATTCAGCTTGTCAACGTATATAAGCCTCCCAGTGCCTCATGGGATAATGAGGTCCTGCCTAGCCCGAATCACCCAGCCGTTTACGTTGGAGACTTTAATAGTCATCACCAAGACTGGGGATATTCCTCCACTCGTGCTGACGGCTCTATCTTAGCCGACTGGGCTTCAGCGAATGACCTCTCCCTATTATACGATCCCAAACAGCCAGGCTCTTTTCACAGTGCTAGATGGAATAAAGACTCGTCACCCGACCTGTGCTGGATTAGCACAGTCAACGGCCAAGCCTTTCCCGCTACGAGACAAGTTCTCAAGATCTTCCCGCACAGTCATCACCGCCCAGCTATCATCCACATTGGTCTCCAGCTCCCACTGATTCTGTGCTCGGAGAAACTAAGATGGAACTTTCGGAAAGCAAACTGGCGTCTGTTCAGTGATCTTACCAACAAATCTATTCCTGCAATTCCAATGAACTCTATCCCCTCTGAAGATTCCTACAGGTGCTTCCGCCAAGCCATCTTCAAAGCAGCTTCCCAAGCCATTCCTCGTGGGAGACGTGCTAACTATACGCCTTGTCTTGATGCTGAATGCGAGCAACTACTAAAGCAGTATGATGAGTCGGGCGACCCAGATGTGGCTGACCATCTCATTGCCTCCCTGGATGCAGCACGCCAAGCCCACTGGCAACAACTCACGGAAAGTCTGAACTTCACCCACTCAAGTAGGAAAGCCTGGAAGCTTCTTCACAGACTGGGTGCCGGTAGCCAACCCCCTCCCATCTCCCATCCTCCCGTATCTCCAAACTCAGTGGCCAGTCACCTAACTCAAGTTGGACGTGCTAAGATCGACCCAGTCTGGAAAAGAGAAATTTCCCATGAATGGTCATCCCACTTCCGGTTATCTTGTTCATCTCCAAAAATCTCTCCCTTTACACTGTCTGAACTGGAAGACGCTTTGAAGAGGGTTAAACCGGGAACAGCTGCTGGCTATGATAACATCACCCCAGAACTCATTCTTAACCTGGGTCCCGCGGCAAAGAAGTGGCTCGCTTCATTCCTGTCCCACATCTTGGAATCTGAGTCTATGCCCAAAGTTTGGCGTCGTGCGAAGATTATAGCGGTTTTGAAACCAAAGAAAGACCCAACACTGGCCGCCAGCTATAGACCAATTTCTCTCCTCTCCGTGTGTTACAAACTCCTTGAGAGGCTGCTTCTGTCACGTATTTCTCATCTTACAGAGAAATTCCTATCACCCGCCCAGGCTGGTTTCCGCCCAGGAAGATCTACCTGCGAACAAGCCCTGGCCCTCTCAACTTACATTGAAAATGGACTCCAGAAGAATTTAAAGACGGGTGCTGTCTTTGTTGATCTCACAGCAGCCTATGACACGGTCTGGCACCATGGTCTCCTGGTCAAGATCTCAAGATGCCTGCCTCCATGGGTGGACAACACTATATCGTTTCTTCTCCAAAACAGAAGATTCCGGGTGCATCTGGGTGACAAGTCTAGCAGATGGAGACTTGTCTCAAGTGGCCTCCCCCAGGGCTCTGTTCTGGCTCCTGCGCTATTTAATATTTACATCAATGACCTCCCAGAAACTTCTTCAAGGAAGTTCATCTACGCCGATGACATCTGCTGTGCAACTCAGGCATCCAAGTTCGACATCCTCGAGGAAACACTCACGAAAGACATGTCTCTGATATCTGATTACTGTAAAAAATGGCGACTAATCCCTAGCCCTGCAAAAACGGTATCATCTGTTTTCCATCTACACCATGCCTCGGCCTCGCGTGAGCTTAATGTGCAGCTTGGCGATACGGGAATCCGGCATGAAGCCCAGCCAGTCTATCTTGGCGTTACTCTCGATCGCACTCTGTCATTTCACGAACATCTCATAAAAACTGCAGCAAAGGTGGGCGCGAGGAATAACATCATTGCAAGACTGGCCAGCTCCTCATGGGGCGTGAGCGCTTCCACACTACGATCATCCTCTCTGGCATTATGCTATTCCACTGCAGAATACTGTGCCCCAGGATGGTTCTGTAGCCCCCATGTCCAGTTGGTCGATTCCAAATTATATTCCTCCATGAGGATAATTTCTGGAACCATCCGTTCCACCCAGGTACCATGGCTGCCGGTTCTTAGCAACATCGTCCCGCCAGATATTCGTCGGGATGCGGCATCATCTAAGTTCATTTCCCACGTCTACGCTCGACCGGACCTGCCAATCTACGCGGATATCTTCGCCCACCCTGTCCAACGCTTGACGTCTCGTCACCCAATCTGGTCCCCTACGCCTACACTGAACTTCTCTGTTCCAGACTCTTGGAAACAGAGTTGGCGGTCAGCTGAGGTCAAGAACAAACACCTCATCACAGACCCCTGCAAGCATCAACCCGGCTTTGACCTAGCACGTTATGATTGGGCCCTCCTCAATCGCTATCGAACAGGCCATGGCCGGTGCGCCGCTATGTTCCACCGCTGGGGAGCCAGAGACGACCCGAACTGCCCCTGCGGCTACAGACAGACTGTGACCCACATAGTCAACGACTGCCACCTCTCCAGACTCAAAGGAGGTCTCAAAACTTGACATCAGGCTCAACCTGACGCTGTTGACTGGCTGCGGAAGAAGGGCAAACGCTAGCAGAAGAAACTTGGTTTCAAAAAAGGAAGACGCTTTTAAGCAGGGACAGAATCTCGGGTGAAGGCCCGGCCTGGCTCGGCACTGAGTCCCTCCCAGAAGCAGGAAGGCGTGTGGCAGGACTGGTTTGGTGGGAATTGAAAGCCAGGAGAAGGAGGGGGCGGACCCTCTGACCCTCCCAGAAAGGAACTTAGCAAGGGGCCTGATTCCCACCCCAGGCCAGGCCTCAGGTGTCAGCACCCCCAGGGGCCAAGGGGATAGCAAACTCCTGCTTAGGAATGCCAAAGACACCCAGCACCCCATGGACCAGGGCAGAACTCTGGTCTTCTCTCTCTCCCTTTCCCTCTCCCCTCTCCCCTCTCCCCTCTCCCCTCTCCCCTTTCCCCTCTCCCCTCTCCCCATCCCCTCTCCCCTCTCCCCTCTCTCCTCTCCCTCTCTGCTGCAGGATTTTTGCTGGGGCTCAGTGCCTGCACTATGAATCCACTGTTCCTGTGGCCTTTTTTTTTTTTGGGGGGGGGGGAAGACAGAGAGAAATTGAGAGAGGAGAGAGAGAGAAAGAGGAAGAGAGAAAGACAGATACCTGCAGACCTGCTTCACCACTTGTGAAGTAACACTCCTGCAGGTGAGGAGGAGCCAGAGGTTTGAACAGGGATCCTTGCTCAGGTCCTTACTATGCTCGCTTAACCCATTGCACCACTGCCCGACCACCACCACCCCTTCTCTCTTTCCCTCTCTCTCTTTTCTCCCTCTCCCTCTTCCCCTCCCCTTCTCTTTCTCCCTTACTGTGTCATCTGTCTCTCTGTCTCATCTAACTCTCACACACATACCTATAATCAATGAAATAAATCTGCCAAACAAGCAGAAAAAAAAAAAAACAGCAAAATAGCTCACTTGACTAGTGCACTTGCTCTGTTATGGACACAGCCCAGGTTCTAGTCCAGCCCCCACCATGCTGAAGGGACCCTCAGTGCTCTAGGTCTCTGCATCTGCCCTTCTATGGGGGGGGGGGAAGGTGTCCTGGAAAGCAAATACAGAAGCAAGAACTCCCACCTTCTGCACCCCGAAAAGAATTTTGGTCCACACATCCAAAGAGGGAGAAATGTTAGGGGAAGATGACCAGAGGGCTCTGATCTCCAGCTCCATCAAGACCCAGAGAGAGAAGAGGAAAAAAAGGACATTCGGAAGTAGTAGTAGGTGTTGTTGTGAATTAGAAAGGAAGAGAAGGCATGACCAAAGGGGGAAAAAAAAGTGGGCAAATATATTTAAATGTAGGTAGTTGGAGAAAGAATAGTCAGCCCATATCTGTGACCTTGGGAGAGCCACTGCAGTTTCCAGTGGAGGGAGTGGGGATACAGACCCTGGTGGTGGGAACTGTGTGGAATTAGACCCCTGTTACCTCACAATTTTGTAAATCAATATTAAGTCTAATGAAAAATATTTTTTTAATAGTTGTGAGATGTGAGAGATGAATCCTGTAACCCCATCATCAGTGCTTTTTACCTTCCTAAATCCCAACAAAACTCACTGGAGACTGCAGTAGAGAAAAAACAACACCTGGCCTGAGGCCTGGGGTTTGGAACAGCCCCCCCCTCATCCGTGGGGCTCTGAGGAGACCCAGGCAGAGCCTGGCTGATGGCCCCCCGCCCGGGCTCCCTGCCCCTAGGCTGAGCAGAGAAAAGCTGCAAGGTGAGCCCTCCCTGCCCTCCCTGGGAGGTGTTGCCCCATTTCCTGTCCCCTTGCTGTGTGATCACTGTGTCCCTCTAGTGAGCACACCACCTCCCCCTGGTAAAAGGCATACCCCACCCCTACCCTTATTGAAAGTCCTTAGTATCTAGAGTTGATCAGACACCTTCGTGTGTGTGTGTGTGTGTGTGTGTGTGTGTGTGTGTGTGTGTGTTTAGTATAAAAAGCCAGACCCCAACTTCCTCTTCTTTGAAGTTTGCTCTGCAGGGCCTGTGCCCTTGGGCTGGTTTCCAGACTTGTAAGTTGCCTTTTTGAGAGAAAAAAAAAAATCAAACAGCTTTTCCATTCTGATTTTCCTATGATTTTTTTTTCCTTTAATGAAAACCTTATTCACTCATTCATGTCATTGCTTTTAGGATCCTATGGTATGAATGGACACTGACTAATCTTTCTTCTGGTGATAGACTGCTCATTTATTTCTGATTTTCCTTTCTTTTTTTTTTTAAATTTTATCTCTAGAAACTGAGGGGCAGGCGGTGGCATGCCTGATTAAGCACACACATTATAGTGGGCAAGGATCTGGGTTCAAGCCCCTGATCCCTGTCTGCGGGGGTGGAGGGGGGGGAATCTTCACAAGTGGTGCAGCAGGGCTGCAGGTGTGTCCCTGTCTCTCTTCCTCTTGATCGTCCCCTCCTCTCTCAGTTTCTCTCCGTCTCTCTCCAATAATAAATTTTAAATAAAGAAGGAGTCAGGCGGTAGCGCAGCAGGCTAAGCACACGTGGCGTGAAGCGCAAGGACCAGCCAAAGGATCCCGGTTGGAGCCCCGGCTCCCCACCTGCAGGGGAGTCGCTTCACAGGCGGTGAAGCAGGTCTGCAGGTGTCTGCCTTTCTCTCCCCTTCTCTGTCTTCCCCTCCTCTCTCCATTTCTCTCTATCCTATCCAGCAACGACAGCATCAATAACAACAACAATAACAACAACAACAATGAAAAATAACAAGGGCAACAAAAGGGAAAATAAATAAATAAATATTAAATTTTTTTTAAAGAAACTGCACGGCTGTGATGATGACTTTGCACATCAGTGCTCCCCCATGACGTGCCCTAAAAGAAAAGCGGCAGCAACTTCTCTGCTCTCCAGATCGCTGGCGGGGGGGGGGGGGGGGGGGGATGCTTTTTTCTCTGGTCTAGTGGAGCTGAGCACAAACGGAATTCCAGCCTCTGAGCATCCTGGGCCGGGCCTCTGTGAGGAGAGGAACCTGGGCGGAGGACTGGGGATCCCGGTGCTGGAGAGGTGGGAGGTGGGTCACAGCCTGAACCGAGAGGCTGCCTGTGCCGACTCCCGGGGTCGGGGCAGCAGACCTGTGACCCGTATCTGACATGCAGTCACCCTCACACACCTTCTATTGCCTGGGAAGTGACCCCTTGGTCTCCTCCTGCTTTTTTTTTTTTTCCTTAATAAAGAACCAATGTTCTTTGTTTATTTAAAAACGCATTATTTATGTATTTACTGACTTATTTTGGATAGAGACAGACAGAAATGGGGAGGTCCTTGTGCACTGTAGTACATGCGTTCAGCCAGATGTGCCGCCACCTTTATCTCCACCCCATCCCCAAATAGTGCCTTTTGGGCAGAGCCCTGCTCAGTTCTGTCTACTGGTGGTGCTGGGGGCCTGCAGGTCCTCAGGCGTGAAAGTCAAGTGCATACGCCCTTAAAACACCGAGTCCTCTCCCCCAGAATTTCATGGGGTTTTTTCGATTTTAATTTTTAAATTTGTATTAGTGATTTAATAATGATTAACAAGACTGTAAGATAACAAAGATACAATTCCACACAGTTCCCACCACCAGAGTTCCGTGTCCCATCCCCTCCATTGGAAGCTCCCCTATTCTTTATCCCTCTGGGAGTCTGCATCAAAATTCTTTTATTTATTTATTTATTTATTTATTTATGTATTTATTTTTTGCCTCCAGGGTTATCGCTGGGGCTCGGTACCTGCACCATGAACCCACTGCTCCTGGAGGCCATTTTTCCCCTTTTGTTACCCTGGTTGTTTTTATTGTTGTGGTGGTTATTATTATCGTTGCCATTGATGTCATTGTTGGATAGGACAGAGAAATGGAGAGTGGAGGAGAAGACAGAGAGGGGGAGAGAAAGACAGACACCTGCAGACCTGCTTCACCACCTGAGAAGCGACTCAGCCGCAGGTGGGGAGCCAGGGGCTGGAACCCGGATGCTTCCGCGGGTCCTTGCACTTTGCACCAACCCGCTGGGCTACCGCCTGACCCCCGGATAAAATTCTTTATGGGGTGCAGAAGGTGGGAGTTCTGGCTTCTGTTATTGCTTCTCCATGGACATGGGTGTTGGCAGGTGGATCCACACCCCCAACCTGTGTCTGTCTTTCCCTAGTGGGCAGGGCTCTGGGGAGCGGAGTTTCCAGGACACATTGGTGAGGTCGTCTGCCCAGGGAAGTCAGGATGGATTCCTAGCAGCATCTGCAACTTGGTGGTTGAAAAGCAGTAAGATATAATCCAGGATAAATTGTTTAATAAACAGGAACTCAAAGGTAAGAATAGAGCAGATGAAATTAGGGGATCTTCAGGTGGGAAGCAGCTAGGAAGTCTATTTAAGATATGTTCCAAGGGTCCCATGCCTTTAGTAATTTTTGCCTGAGTCTGACAGCTAATGTGCAGGTGGACTAAAAGTATTGTCTGGGGAGATGGTGTCAGAGTTGGGAATAGGACTAGAAAGCTTTGTCAAATAACTTTCTGGTAGAGATGTAAATATTCTAGGTGAGAAAAAAAACACCATCAGCCAAAACCAGCACTAACACCATCCGAGAGACCTCTGTGCTTATCACCTGTTTTCTGGTGACCCAGCTTGGTCTGGGAGAGAGAAGAAGTGAGAAGACTAAGGAGAGACATCACTGGGGGAGCTTCCTGGTCTGCAGACCAAGGCTGCTGCCCTGACATGTGCTGTTCGGGCCCTGGGGGGAGGCAGGTGTGGTGCCATCTGGTACGGCTAGGCACCACTCACCACACCCCAAGCTCTGGAAAGGGAGCCCCCGTTTCTGGGCCTCCTCCCCAGCTGCAGAGCTCTCCTCCCCACGGCTCCCAGAGATAGCACCCCACCTCTCCGGAATGTTCCAGTCTCCTTGCTTCTATCTGAGCTGGACGGGAAGCAGTGTTGATGCCATGTGAGTGGTAGCGTCTGACACAGGGCGTGAGGGCTTCTCTTGTGCCTGGAGACATGGCTCGCAGTATAGAGAGCAGGATTTGTCTGCTTGAAGCCCCAGGTTCAATCCCTAGCACTGCTCATGCCAGAGCTTAGTGGTGTTCTGGCCTCTCTCATGAGATACATAAGTAAGTATTTTAAAAACATATTTATTTAAGATAGAGACAGAGAAGGCAGAGAACAAGAATGAGAGACTAAGAGACCACAGCAATGGAGTTTCCTTTGGTGCCATGGAGGCTGGGCTCGAGCCTGGATCATGCACATGGCAAAGCAACACACTATCCAAGCGGGCTATTCCTCCAGCCATCCTCCTCCTCCTCCTCTTCCTCCTCCTCCCCTCCCCACCCCCTCCTCCTACTCTTCTTCCTCCAGGGTGGTCAGGACTCGAACCCGGGTCCTTGCACATGTTGAAGTGTGTGCTGTACTGGGTGAGCCCTCTCCTGGCCCTGCTATGAGCTTCTTGGGAGTGGATGCTGCCTTTTTCCTTTTTTTTCTCCCTAGAGCCCTGCACAGCTCTGACTGATGGTGGTGCTGAGGACTGAACCTGGGACCTCAGAGCCTCAGGCAGGAGAGTGGATGAATGGGAAGAGGACAGTAGTGGATAGACTTTCCCCAGTTCATGTCAACACCATCTGAGACTCATCTGAACCCTCTGCATCCAGCCCCCCCCACACATACACAAGTGCTTTTTTTTAAAAAAAACTTTGTTTATTTTCCCTTTTGTTGCCCTTATTTTTTATTATTATTGTAGCTATTGTTGTTGTTATTGATGTCATTGTTGTTGGATAGGACAGAGAGAAATGGAGAGAGGAGGGGAAGATAGAGAGGGAGAGAGAAAGACAGGTACCTGCAGACCTGCTTCACCACTTGTGAAGCGACTCCCCTGTAGGTGGGGAGCCGGGGGGCTTGAACCGGGATCCTTACACTGGTCCTTGCACTTCACACCACATGTGTTTTAACCCACTGCGCTGCCGCCCGGCTCCCACACAAGTGTTTTTAAACTCTGTGCACAGCAGCCCAGGCGATGGGCGTTGAAAGAGGAGGTATGGGGGGAAGCCGGGGACCCTGGGGTGCTGGGCTGGGCCCCTCCACCCCTGGCTCCATGCCGGTGCCAGCCGGGGTGTAGACCGAGAGCCCCGCACACCCTGTTCCTTCTCCTCCTTGGCTGCCTGCTACACCTGAGTGATTATGCGGCCCAGCCAGGGAGCTTGTGCAACCCCATCCGTCACCCCTGGGCGGTCATGAACCCCCCAGGGCAGGTAACCTCAGCTCCCCAAGGGGTGTGGCGGGGTGGCCAGGGCCTGCGAGGGTGAGTCTGCCCAACACACAGCTCACAGAGGACTCTTACCCTAAGTGCACGGCTCAGGGAACTTTCCCGGGAGGGGACGATGGCCCAGCACCTGGGAGCCCCTCTGAGGCTCCTGCCTTCCTCCTCCCTGCAGCCCTCTGCCCTGCTGTTTTCTGCACACACTCATCTGTCTGTTGGTCAGTCTGCTTTGCGCCAGATGCTGTCGGCGGGGCCCAGAACTTGCTGTTTTCTAGTACTTTGAAAATATGCTCTTATCTATTTTTTAACATTTTTTATTATCTTTATTCATTGGATAAAGACAGCCAGAAATCGAGAGGGGAGGGGGAGATAGAGAGGGAGACAGAGAGTCACCTGCAGCCCTGCTTCACCACTAGCAAAGCTTTCCCCCTGCAGGTGGGGACCGGGGTCTTGAACCTGGATCCTTGTGCATGGTAACATGTGAATTCAACCAGGTGCACCACCACCCAGCCCCTTACCTATTTCTTTTGTCAAAACTAGCATCCTCTTGTGCATACTGTTTACAATTGGTCCTTCCTTCCTTCCTTCCTTCTTTCACTTCTTCCTTCCTTCCTTCCTTCCTTCCTTCCTTCCTTCCTTCCTTCCTGTCTTTCTCTTTCTTCCTATCTTTCTATTAATTTATTTATTTTGGATAGAGACAGAGAGAAACTGAGATGGGAAGGGGAAAGGGAGAGGGAGACACTTGCAGCCCTGCTTCCCTGCTCATGAAGCTTTGCCCCTACAGGCGGGAGCTGGGGCTTGAACCCGGGTCCTCACACACTGCAGCACATGTACTCTACCACACACACCACCACCTGGCCCTCACAGCTGGTCTTCTCATCTCACACACTGGCAAGTTGGCAGGGTTGGGGAGATAGCTCAGTTTGATAGAGCACAGGACTTGTGTGACCGAAGCCCAGAGAGTTTAGGCTTAGTGCCCAGCATGACCTTATGCCTTTGTTGAGCTGTACTCTGGTCTCTGGCTTGCAGAAATAAAAGGACAAGTAAACCTTCATTTAATACTTCAGTAGGAGAGATATAGCTCGGCAAGTTAGAGTGCAGGACTTGCATGTCTGAGCCATGGTTGATGTGACCAGCCCTCAGCAGTTCTGTCTGAGGTTGCTTCCTTGTTGTCAAGTGTCTGGCCACAGCTCACTACACACGCTTCAACCTTCCTTGAGGACCAGACGCCCACAGGAATGCCGGGCCAAGGGGCCTGAGGAGCTGCACTCTGTCAGCAGACTGAGAAGAGAGAGTTCCACTTCCTCAAGTCTCTACTCCTCTGGACAGGATAACTGGAATATTTTTTCCAATGTCAGAGGTGAAATGCCTCTTTTGAAAATAAGAAAACAGTCTTTAAAAAGATTTGTTAATAACGCCCATGTTCAGAGGGGAAGCAATTACAGAAGCCAGACCTTCCACTTTCTGCATCCCCATAATGACCCAGAGGGATAAAGGATAGGAAAGCTGGGGGTCAGGCAGTAGTGCAGCGGTTTAAGTGCACATGGCGTGAAGCACAAGGACCGGCCTAAGAGTAAAATCCCAGTTCGAGCCCCAGCTCCCCACCTGCAGGTGGGTCGCTTCATAGGCAGTGAAGCAGGTCTGCAGGTGTCTGTCTTTCTCACCCCCTCACTGTCTCCCTGTCCTCTCTCCATTTCTCTCTGTCCTATCCAACAACAGCAATGACAACAACAACAATAACAACAACAACAATAAACAACAAGGGCAACAAAAGGGAAATTAATAGCCTCCAGGAATAGTGGATTTGTAGTGCAGGCACTGAGCCCCAGCAATAACCCTGGAGGCAAAAAAGAAAAAAAAAAGGAAAGAAAAGGAAAAAAAAATAGTAAAGCTATCAGGGGAGGGGATGGGATGCAGAGTTCTGGTGGTAGGAATTGTGTGGAGTTGTACCCTTCTTATCCTATGGTTTTGTCCCTATTTCCTTTTTATAAATAAAAGAGAGAGAGAGAGACAGAGACAGACCAGATGGGGCTCGGGGGTAGCACAGCAGGTTAAGTCCATGTGGCACGAAGTGCAAGGACTGGCGTAAGGATCCTGGTTCAAGCCCCTCAGCTCCCCACCTGCAGGGGAGTCGCTTCACAGGCAGTGAAGCAGGTCTGTAGGTGTCTGTCTTTCTCTCCCCCTCTCTATCTTCCCCTCCTCTCTCGATTTCTCTCCGTCCAATGCAATAACAACAATGGTAATTCACAAGGGCAACAAAAGGGGAAAAAATAGCCTCCAGGAGCAGTGGATTCATAATGCAGTGACCCCAAGCCCTGGCCAGAGAAAGTGAGAAAGTCAGACAAGAGCCTGCCTGGACTTGTCCTGACCCCAGATCACAGAAAAGAGTGAGGAGACTATGTAGCTGAGTGGGCTGGGGCTGGGGGTGGTGGCCACAGCGAGGCCCCAGAGAACTTTCAGGGAAGGGAGCCCGAGGTGGGCAGAGGAGGCCGCCTCCTGACGCCAAGCCCGACGTAACCTGCAAAATTAAAATGGGCGAGAAAATCCAGAGCCCCCGAATTCACCCCCTTGGCCCTGCAGACAAACAAACAAACAAACTGTGTTAACTCCTTATCACCAAGAAAGTATATACACTTTCCCGAAAGTATAACCATTTTAATACCATGTCCGGCCTTTGCTGTGTAGAAGGGACCTTCAGTGCTGTGGTTCTCACTCGCTATACTTCACTATTTAAAGGGAAAAAGCAAACATAAGAAAATGTATAAAAAGATCTGGCAAGAAAGAGTGGTTATGCAGAGAGCCCTTCAGGTCTGTGGCAACAAAGGTCCCAGGTTTATACCGTGACTCTGACACAAGTCAGACTTGAGCACAGCTCACATCAGCAGTGAGAATAATAATAATAAGGAGGAGGAGGAGGAGAGAGAGAAGTTGCTGTGACTTTGGATTGGGGAAGATTTCTTAAAAGCCACAAAAGCATAAAATGGCACAAATAAAGTTGATAGCATCGCTAATTTTTTTTTCCCCTCCAGGGTTATTGCTAGGGCTTGGTGCCTGTACCATGAATCCACTGCTCCTGGAGACTTTTTTTTTCCCCGTTGTTGCCTTGCTTTTTTTTTTTAAACGTTGCTATGGTTATTATTATTGTTGTTGTCATTGCTGTCGTCGTTGGATAAGACAGAGAGAAATCGAGAGAGGAGGGGAAGACAGAGGGGGGAGAGAAAGAAAGACATACCTGCAGACCTGCTTCACTACTTGTGAAGCAACCCCCCCTCCCCGCAGGTGGGGAGCCAAGGGCTCGAACCAGGATCCATATGCCAGTCCTTGCACTTCGCACCATGTGCACCTAGCCTGCTGCGTTACCGCTCTACCCCCAGCATGCTAATATTAAGTTTAAAGACTGTGCATCAAAATTCTAGAGAAAAGAGATACACCATGGGATGCAAGGACATCTGTATGTCTTACTCACAAATATTAGCAGTGGGATATATGAAAGTTAGTTCAGCTATCTGGAGATGTGATATTGACGGGAAAGAGTTCATTGAAGGAACAAACAAAAGGGCGAATTAGCATAGGGTGACCAGTAGGGATCAGAATAAACACTGAAAGCACAAGGAAGTATCATTCCATCCCCTTCACTAGGAGAAAAATCAGAACCCGGTGACCCCAACCACTGGTGTGGATTCAAAGCAGTTTATACTCGAGAACAGAAATTGCTGACCACTTGGCAGAACAGCCTGGGAATACCTGAGGGTGGTGAAATCGCACAGCCGAAAAGGATGCGTCATTCTTGCGGGTGTGTTTACAAGAACCACCCCTGCACAGGATAAGGAGCTACGTTCAAGAATTTCTTTTTTTTTTTTAATCGTTGTTGTGGTTATTATTGTTGTTGTTATTGGTGTCGTTGCTGTTGGATAGGACAGAGAGAAATGGAGAGAGGAGGGGAAGACAGAGAGGGAGAGAGAAAGACAGACACCTGCAGACCTGCTTCACCACCTGAGAAGCGACTCCCCTGCAGGTGGGGAGCCGGGGGCTCAAACCGGGATCCTTACGCGGGTCCTTGTGCTTTGTGCCACGTGCACTTAACCTGCTGCGCTACCACCCGCCTCCCTCATTCAGGAATTTCTAAGGTATCACCCTTTAATGGAAAACCAGAAATACCAGGGCCCCTTGGTGGTGCACCCAGTTCAGCACACTTGTTACCATGAGCAAGGACTCGGGTTTGAGCCCCCACGCCCCACCTGCAGGAGGGAAAACTTCATGAGCCCTGAGCAGGGCTGCAATTGTCTCTCTCTGTCTCTGTCTCTCTCTCTCTCTTCCCCTTCCCTCTCAAGTTCTACCTCTATCCAGTAAATAAATTATATTTTTAAGAGATTTTTAAAAAAAAAAAGTTAATCCAGGGGCCTATAATCCATTTCAGAGCCAGAAGCAATGCCAGGTGATAGAGGGGAGTTATTATTAAAAGCCATTTCTCGGGGGTCGGGCGTAGCGCAGCTGGTTAAGCGCACGTGGCACCGGCTTAAGGATCCTGGTTCGAGCCCCCGGCTCCACACCTGCAGGGGAGTCGCTTCACAGGCGGTGAAACAGGTCTGCAGGTGTCTTTCTCTCCCCCTCTCTATCTTCCCCTCCTCTCTCCATTTCTCTCTGTCCTATCCAACAACAACGACATCAACAATATCAATAATAACTACAAGGCTACAACAACAAGGACAACAAAGGGGGGGGAATGGCCTCCAAGAGCAGTGGATTCATGGTGCAGGCACTGAGCCCCAGCAATAACTCTGGAGGCAAAAAAATAAAAATAAAAAGGCATTTCTAGGAAGGATGTCACATATCTGAAAGCCCCAAGACAATGACTGTGTTGGACGGTGAGTCTATTTGCAGAGTCAACAGCGCCCAGTCGAGGGGCACGGATGGTCTCAGTCTCCAGCGAGGACAACAGCTCCGGGAAGGCTTGCAGGCAGTTCCATCTGGGTTCCTGATCTCAGGGCCCCTCCGCCAGCCGTGGTGCACCCTACCACGCAGACAGTGCCGTTGGGTCCCCTCTGCAAGGTTCAGTGGGAAATGGGGCTCAGGGAACTGCTGGACGGGATGACACCAGGGTCTCTGCTCTCTCGGCTCCTCAAGTCCCAGCTTGCCCACCAGCAGCCCTCGTTTCCTGCCAGCACCCAGGAGATGGTGGGCAGGCCACTCTGGCAAGGAGCCGGGACCCCACACACTTCCCTGTCCAAAGTCACCAGGGCTGTGCTCACAGCACATGTGGCTGGTGACTGAGCTTGACTGTATCTGTAGATCTTGCAGCAAGACTTTCAAAGAACAAAAATAAACTGAGGGGGCCAGGTGGTGGCACGCCTGGTTGAGCGCACATGATACAGTGCGTAAGGACCCGGGTTCAAGCCCCCAGTCCCCACCTGCGTGGGAATAGCTTCACAAGTGGTGAAACAGGGCTGTAGGTGTCTATCTCCCCATTCCCTGTCAATTTCTGGCTGTTTCCATCCAATAAATAAATAAAGATAATAATAGAAAAATTAAAATAAAAGAATAAGCTGAGAGTAGATAGCATAGTGCAAACAGAGTCCCATGCTGAGGCTACAAGGTCCCAGGTTCAATCCCCCGCACCACCATGAGCCAGAGCGGAGCTGTGCTCTGGTAAGAAATAAACAAAAATGTGGGTACTTGGTGGCACACCTGGTTGAATGCACACATGACAATATGTAAGGACCCAGGTTCAAGCCCCCAGCCCCCACCTGCAGGGGGAAGCTTCACAAGTAGTGAAGCTGTGTTGCAAGTCTCTCTCTCTCTCTCTCCCCGCCTCCTCCTTCCTTCTCAATTTCTTGTCTCTATCCAAAAATAAATACGGCCAGCTGCTTCCTCAGTCTTAGCTGGCTCCAAACCTCACCATACACCCTCACCCCACCCCACAGCCTTCCTGTTCCAGGTAAGGAGGGGAGGAAAGGTTAAGAACCGCTTCTAAATGTCAAGGACTCCTTAGTTCCACTAAAAAAGAAAAACAACAGAGACTTAGCAGAGGCCAGGAGGCGGGGCAGCAGTGGAATTCCAGACTTGCAAGCATGAGGTCTTCAGTTTGATCCCCAACATAGACCGTGCCAGACTGCTGCATCTGGTTCTGTTCCTTTCTTTTTTATTTGTATTGATTTATTTATCTATGTATTTATTTTACCAGAGCACTGTTCAGTTCTGGCTTATGTTGGTGCAGGGGCTTGAACTTGGGACTTTGGAGCCTCACACGTGAGAGTCTGTTTGCAGAACCATTATGCTGTCGATCCCCACTCTGGTTCTGTTTCTGTCATTAGTAAATAAATTATTTTTTGTGTTTAAGAAAAACATCACACTAAAACTATAATCACCTTGGTCCTTATTACCTGAGGCATTGTGTCTTTCAACAACAACAACAAAACAAAAACCAAAAATCACAAGGCACAGTAAGTGGCTAGGGGAAAAATAGAAAACTTAAATAATCTCAAATGACCAAAGAAGTTGAAATGGGGCCAGGTGGTGGCACGCTTGGTTAAGAGCACTGGTTACAATGTGCCAGGCCCTGGGTTCAAGCCCCCCAGTCCCCATAGCCAGGGGTGGGGGGAAGTTTCACATGTGGTGAAGCAGTATTGCAGGTGTCTCTCTTCCTCTCTCTATCTCCCCCTTCCTCTCAATTTCTGGCTGTCTCTATCCAATAAATAAAGATAATTTTTAAAAATAAGAAAATGTATTTATTCCCTTTTTGTTGTCCTTGTTGTTTTATTGTTGTAGTTATTCTTATAGTCGTCATCGTTGGATAGGACAGAGAGAAATGGAGAGAGGAGGGGAAGACAGAGAGGGGGAGAGAAAGACAGACACCTGCAGACCTGCTTCACCGCCTGTGAAGCGACTCCCCTGCAGGTGGGGAGCCGGGGGCTTGAACCGAGATCCTTAGGCCGGTCCTTGCGCTTCGCACCACCTGTGCTTAACCTACTGCGCTACCACTTGACTTCCGAAAAAATTTTTTAAAGCTGAATTTGTAGTTGAAAAGCTTCCCTTAAGAGAGAAGGGTGGACTCAAAGTTTCTGTTAGCAAATTCTACCCAATGGTAGAAAGGAAAATAAAGTAAAATGACCACAGACATATGAAAAAAAAAAAAAATGCTCACATCACCTAAGAGAAAGGCCAAAGTCACAACGAAATACCACTTCCTACCTGTGAGGATAGCTGACACAGAAGACTGAAGCCCTGTGTTGGGAGGATGTGGGGAAAGGGAAGTCTGGTTCTCCTGGGGGCTTGCTTTCTTTGTCATCACCAAGGCTTCACTGCTCTGGGATAACTTTTTCAGAGGTGGGGGGCACAGCACTCAAACTTCCTCCAGTGCAGTGGGGCACAGGCTCGAACCCCGATCACACACACAAGGCAAAGCCACATACTGTCCAGGTGAGCTATTTTTTTATATTTATTTATTTATTCCCTTTTGTGGCCCGTTATTTATTGCTATAGTTATTATTGTTATTGATGATGTTGTTGTTGTTGGATAGGACAGAGAGAAATGGAGAGAGGAGGGGAAGACAGAGAGGGAGAGAGAAAGACAGACACCTGCAGACCTGCTTCACCACCTGTGAAGCGACTCCCTTGCAGGTGGGGAGCTGGGGGCTCGAACCGGGATCCTTACTCGGTTCTTGCGCTTTGCACCACGTGCAGTTAACCCGCTGCGCTACCGCCTGGCTCCCAGATGAGCTATTTCACCAGCCCTCCTGGCAGGGATGCAAACAGGCACGGCCACTTTGGGGAACAGAACACAGAGTCCTTAAACAAATCAAAATGGAAACGCCTTACAGCCCCACAGCATCACTGCTGGGCCTCTACAGGGAAACTCTGATTCTGGCCCGTGAGACGTTCAGTTGGATAATGTCCTTGCTTGGCTGTGCACACTACCCAGGCTTGAACCTGGCCCCTGCCTCGCTGAAGGAAACTTCCAGGATGTCATGTCTTTCTGTCTCTGTTTCTGTCTTTCTATCTGAATAAGTCAGCCAGGAATAGTGACGCCCCAGAGACAACAATGGCAAAAACCACTCATTGGAAAGGACACCAGCCCCTAGCTGCGCAATCCACAGTAACTCAAATACAGAGGCAGCCGAAAAGCCCAGCTGTAGACAGCCAGGTACAGAAGATCTATATATACATTTAATCCTGGACAGAGACAGAAATCGAGAAGAATGGGGAAGAGGCAGGGAGAGACACACACTTGCAGCACTTCACCACTCATGCACACGTCACAGTGCACAAAGACCCGGGTTCAAGCCCCTGGTCCCCAACGGCAGGGGGAAAGCTTCACTAGTGGTGAAGTGGGGCTGCAGGTGCCTCTCTGTCTCTCTCCCTCTCTGTCTCCCCTCCCCCCTCAGTTTCTGTCTCCGTCTGATAAATAAATAAATAAAAAGCATTCTGAGGCATCATGGGAAAGGTAGATGAGCCCCTGAAAGCACAGACAGGCAGCTGAGGAAAGAGCTCAGCTGACAGAGTGCAGGACTTTCAGGCCCAGGGCTACAAGCTCAATTCTTAGTGCAGCAGGAACCAGAGTCATGCTCTGTTTCCCCCTTTCTCTCTCTCCCTCTCCCCCTCTTCCTGTCTCTTTTCAATGTGACACTCTCTCTATCGCATCTAAAATAAAATGAAGTTAATACAAGTTGCAAATCAGTATTACTGGGGGTGGGGTGGGGTGGCCTACATCCATTCTCATGGAGGAAGGAGAGGCAATGGGAACCCGTGGGGAATTGTTGGACCCCAGATTCCAGACTGTTTGTGCATGCACGGCCCTGGTAGGCATGAGAAGCACCTCCCTTTCACAAACTGACTCGGTCTCTTCGTGAAGCTGCTCAACAGTGTCTATTGAAATGACGTCTAGGCCCGTGCTGCGACACACAGACGGTCCACACGGCTGCCTTCCCAGCAGTCAAATCCGCTGACAAACCACAGGGTCCTGAGAGTTAAGTGCTCGCGGCAGCAACTGTACTCATAAAAGGCCCAAGTTTAAAGCAACCCGGATGCCTCCTCGGTGCTGCGGATGAAGGAATCCTAACAGCCACACACAGTGTGACTCAGCAGATGCGCTGCTGTCTGCATGTCATGGTGGATCTTAGTATGTTAGGAGGAGACTCCAGGTGTGTGGCCAGGGGAACAGCCTACAGAACACAGGACTTGCCTGCCTGCCTGCCTGCCTGCCTGCCTGCCTGCCTGCCTGCCTGCTGGGTTTCCTGGGAACCTAGCAGCACACGTGTAGGAATTCTACTGTAGAGCCTCTCTCCCTCCCCGCTCTCTCGAAGTGAAAAAAAAAGATAAAAAAGGAAGCCACACAGGAGAAGGCACACTGGCTGGTTGTTATGTGAAGTTTAGAAACTGGCCAAGAGAGACCCAGCCAAGGGGTGGAGGAGACAGTTCTGCATCAGGCATAAAGTCAGGGAGTCAGGCCGTAGTGCAGGGGGTTAAGCCCAGGTGGTGTGAAGCACAAGGACCGGCATCAGGACTCCAGTTTGAGCCCCTGGCTCCCCACCTACAGTGGAGTCGCTGTGCGGTGAAGCAGGACTGCAGGTGTCTTTCTCTTCTCCTCTCTGTCTTCCCCTCCTCTCTTCATTTCTGTCCTATCTAACAACGATGATATCAATAACAACACAATAATAACTGCAACAACAATAAAAAAACAACAATGGGAACAAAAGGGAAAATAAATAAATAAAAATTTTTTTTAAAGATGGGGGAAGGGGGGGCGTGTGCTGCCTGATGGCCACTGTTGGCGGCACACCCTTTTGCAAAAGAATAAATACCTTGCTTCAACTCCTTAAAAAAAAAAAAAAAGAAAAGAAAAGAAAAAGAAACTGGCCAAGAGACAGAAGAAGTGAGAAGCAAGGTATAACCTCTGGAGTGCCAAGTGTTGACTGGCAGGCGATGGAAATGTTGAAATCCTGGGGCCAGGTGGTGGCGCACCTGGTTAAGCACACACACTACACTGCACAAGGGACCTGGGTTCAAGGCCCTGTTCCCCACCTGCTGGGGAAAAGCTTCATGAATGGTGAAGCAGGGCTGCAGGTGTCTTCCTCTCTCTCTCTCTCTCTCCCTCCCTCCCTCTCTCTCTCTCCCTATCGCCCCCACCCCTCTGTTTCTTTCTGTCTCTATCCAATAATAATTTTTTTAAAAAATGTTGAAATTCTCTTTTTTGTTTTTCAACCAGAGCACTGTTCAGCTCTGGTTTATGGTGTTGTAGGGGCTTGAAACTGGGGCCTGGGAGCCTCAGAAGTGAGAGTGTGTCTGAGTAATTATTATGCTATCCCCTCCATGCCCTGCCCCATCCCCTGAAATATTAGGATCTTCCTCACGGAGAGCTGAGTCTGTCTGCATACACATATCAAAGGCCACTCGCTGTCCCCTTGAGATCTCTGTAGCCTGTTGTGTGCAAGTTATACTGAGGCAGAAACACTAAGGGTTAACTTCTTCAGTAGAAGAAAAATGCAGTTGCTGGCATTGGGGCCAGGCAGTGGCACACCGGATTAAGCACATAGTACAAAGCGCAGGGATCCCAGTTCAAGCCCCCTGGCTCCCCACTTGCAGGGGGGGGGGGGTCGCTTCACAGGCGGTGCAACAGGGCTGCAGGTGTCTGTCTTTCTCTCCCCCTCTTCTCTCCATTTCTCTGTGTCCTATCCAATAATAATAATAAATAATAATATTAAAGTGCAGTTGGTGGCCATCTCCTCCCGTCTCTCGGCCTAAACAGGGCTTTCCCCTGCTGTCATCCATGTGATCTTGGTCACATGGGTGACCTTGGGATCTGCTCCTTCTGCCCCAAGAGTCTGCTGACAACCCAAACAAACTGTACTCTCCCTGTACAGAAAAAAGAAACAAAAGAAAAAGAGCCTGCGCTGCACCTTGTCTGGAGCTGCCGTGGGAAAGTTGGGAGCTGTACGGAAGGCCGGGCACCCAGTTTGGGGGCACAAGTCCGCTGAGTCAGTAGCACCCGCATTAAATGGACGCGGCTTCCTGCCTGGCAGCAACACCACGACCAGGGAAAAGGAAACACGGACATGAAGGGACGGAGGTGCGACGAAAGGAAGGAGAGAATGAGAAGGTGGACAGGAGAGAAGGGAGGAGGAAGGAGAGAGAGAAGGAAGGAAGGGGGGCTGAAAAAAGGAAAGAGAGAAGGGAGGGAGGGAGGGAGGGAGGAATGAAGAAGACCAACACCCCCCACCCCACCCCCAGAAATGGATGGGGCTGGTCCCGGGCTTGCTGATGTCACCGTGACGTCAGTGTCACAGGGGAGATGGGTGCCCCAGGCCCCTGCTTTCCCCTCTGAGCTGGACAGCACCCCACTTGGCCCAGGGGACCCCAGAAGTGCCCCCACCCTGCAGTGCCCCCTCCACCTAGTGTGTCCTCCTCCCACCTCCGTCCACTTCACACTAGGGGAGCCCCACGCCCGCAAACCCCACTTCCGCAAAAGCCCGCAGCCCGGAGTGGACTCGCTGGAAAGGCGCCCTCCACCGAGGTGCCCCCCGCGTTCGCACAGAAACCCCAAGTCCCGCGGGATTTGGGAGCCGCGCCCACGTGTCAGGCGACCAGGTGCGCGGAGCCCCGCCCCACATGGCGCTGGCCACGCCCCTCCGCCTGGGACCGCGCCCCCACCCCCCACCCCCAGGTGCGCGCGCAACCACACCCTGCGCGCCGCTCGGGCCGGGCGGTGGCCGCTGCACGCTTTTATACGGAACTATTTTAGTCGCGCGCTCTGATTGGTCGGCCGCGGGTGACGACACGCTCGCGAGCCACTGAGCCAAACGCTGGCGGGGGAGGAAGACTTCCGGCCCCGGTCGAGCGCGGAACCTGGGGCCCCGGAAGTGTGGGCTCCGGGAGTGCAGCCGCTCCCCGAGTTGTAGCTCGATGGCGGGGGCTGCATGGCGAGCTGGAGCTGCTCCACACCCAGCCAGAGCTGAAGACGGCCGGGCCCCCCTCCCGGGCCAGCCACGTGGCCTGGCGGAAGCAGGGGCTTTGCCAACGCGGGAAGGGGCGCGCATACCAACTTTGTGTTATTATTATTTTTCTCTGCTGACAGGTGTCTTGTTGGGGTGCTTGTTCGCTAAAAGCACGAAACCTGATTTAAAACAAAATTTATTTTTTGGTACATATTCCCAGAGGGGGAGAAATGTTAGGGGGAAGATGACTAGAGGGCTCTGAATCCCAATTCCATAGGAAGGACATTGAAAAGTGGTGATCGCGGCCGGGCGGTGGTGCAGCGGGTTAAGCGCACGTGGCACAAAGCACAAGGACCGGCATAAGGATCCCGGTTCGAGCCCCTGGCTCCCCACCTGCAGGGGAGTCGCTTCACAAGCGGTGAAGCAGGTCTGCAGGTGTCTGTCTTTCTCTCCCCCTCTCTGTCTTCCCCTCCTCTCTCCATTTCTCTCAGCCGTATCCAACAAATACAACAGCAGTGACAACAATAATAATGATAACAAGGGCAACAAAATGGGAAAAATGGCCTCCAGTAGCAGTGGATTTATAGTGCAGGCACCAGGCTCCAGCGATAATCCTGAAGTCAAAAAATAAATAATGAAATAAAAAGGGGGGGAGGCAATCAGTGTTGATGTGACTTGGGAAGCAAGAGAAGACAAAACTACAGGAAAAAATAGGAAATAGATCAATAGACTGTTAGAAAGTAATAGTCAACCCACATGTGCGAGCTCGGGAGAACTACTGCAGTGCCCAGTGGGGGGTGGGGGGGGAAGGGGACGCGGCTCTGGGGGTGGGAACGGTGTGGAATTATACCTGCTAGCTTGTGATTTTGTAAGTCAATATTAAGTCACTAATAATAAGTCCGTAGATCATACTTAAAAGCCAAAAAAAAAAAATACCCTCTGAAGTTACTTCTCTATCAGTAGGAACTTCGCTTGAGAAGGTTTCTGTTCAGATTGTCTCCTCCTGAGCATCACAAACAGCACCTCTGCAAAGCCCATGAAGGCCTCTGTGTTCGCCTCTGCAGCTTAGATGTCGCCAGTCGTAACCGAGGGAACCAGGAAATGCATCCATAAGAATTATCATCCCGGAGTGGGCGGTGGGGCAGCGGGTTAAGCACACGTGGCCGCGAAGCAGGAGGACGGGCGTGAGGATCTGGGTTCGAGCCCCCGGCTCCCCACCTGCAGGGGGATAGATAGCGCAGTAGTATCCCACGGGACTTGCACGCACGCAAGAAATACCAAATTCAGGGCTGGGCAGACAGCATAGTGGCTGTGCAAAGGACATTCATGCCTAAGACTTATTGTCCCTGGTTCGATCCCCAGTGCTCTGATTTAGGAAGAAAAAGGTAAGGGGAAGGGAAGGGACCCCAAGTTCAGTCTTCAGCACCACCTCCATTCTAGAAATACAACAATTTCAGCTTTAAGTGTGTCTGCCATCGAAGTAGCAAATACTTACTGAAGCCCTAGGATGGGTAAGACATCAGTCCTCTTAATAGAAAACATTTTTACAGGGGGGAGAATACAGGTCCAAAAAGGATGACAGAGGACCTAGTGGGGGTTGTATTATTATATGGAAAACTGGGAAATGTTATGCATGTACAAACTATTGTATTTACTGTCAAATGTAAGCCATTAATTCCCCAATAAAGAAATGTTTTTAAAAAAAGAAAAAAATTTGCAAAATAACCTGGTTTCCAAGTAGGTATTAGAGAAATTGCTTTTATGGGAATAATTTAATCTTTCTTACTGATACCAGGCTCCAACTCCCACTGTAATTTTTTTTGCCAATAGTTTTTTTGGGGGTGGGGATGGGGAGGGTGTAGGAAGGTGAAAGGTTCACAGTACAGTTGTTGGCACATGGATAGACTTTCTCATCTCTTTATGATAGGTGTCTGCAGAACACTCTCAGCCCTGGCGTGGGTCCTTTCCCGCTATATTGTTAATGAAACTGATTTGATCTGGCAAGATGAGGAGAGGGAGCAAGGGAAGGAGGGAGAAAGGGAAGAAAGATGACCCAAAGAACAGGAACTTATAAGGACGGGTGGGGGTGTTGTTTAATACACTTTAGAAGATATTTCTCCCTTTTGGAGCCATTCATTGTGCTAGTTGGTATTCTATGATGAGTTGTGGAAATTATTCTCACCCCTGCTTGTCTGAGCCCCTTCAGTCATAGGGTGATAAGATATGCCTTGTGGGTGTGTGTCCTGCACTGGGGTGTCGGCGGATGTGACCACGAAAGTGCAAACATTGCACCAATGTTGTGTTTTAAACAAACTGAGTTTCCAGAAACTCACAAAGCCTGATGTTTAACAAACTCATCTGAAGTCAAGTGGAGCTATTTCCTAACTCCAGAGCATGGGACAGGCAGTGCGGACTAGCTGCTCCGAATGCCTGCTTTAATCCCTGGATTCTGCCTAGTGGATAAGAGTCTCGACAGATCCGGTTTCTAGACCCTGTTCATTTCACTTTTAGACTCAGTGATCTTTAATAGACCTTGTATATCTTTGGGGTGAGAGATCTGCCTTCAATGATGTGAAAAATGACTATGTAATGGGCCATATACAAGATCAATCATTGCAAGCAGGCGATAAGTTGCCGGCTCCAGCGCCTGTCATCTGAACTGAGTGTCTGCTGGCATGGCTGCCGGATGCCGGCACGGCTCTGGACTGAGTCATCTTTTGACTTCTTCCGTGGCCAAGCAGAGTGACCTAAGAGTGTGATCAGTTCACATGAGTTTTCCTTTTGGCTACTCTTGAAACCCTGCCTGGCCCTTTACCTCTTTGCTCTTGAGTGTATACCCAACGTGATGTCTTCTGTTGACAAAATTTCAGAAGCAAATAGTCACGGGTAACAAGTGTTCTCCTCACTTGCTAAGTTAATCAACCCCAGTCCAGGCTGGAATCTATAGTTGCTGAGAATCTGCATTTGAAACGGCCTCCGTGAGGGGCAGGGGAATAGGTCACAGGGCAGGGCTTGTACCTTGCTGTGCATGCAACCTAGCTTCAAGCCCCCACACCACATGGAAGACCTTATGGCAACAGAGGAAGCTCCAATGCCATGATGCCTTTCCCTGTCTCTATCCGAATGTAAGAATAAGCCCGAGTGGTGGATCATTCATGCACGTAACTCTGGTTACACACACACACACACACACACACACACACACACACACACACACACACACACGAATAAATAAATGGCCTCTTTAAAGAGGAGGGAGTTGTGCCTTGCATATGTGAGGTCCTGGGTTCGATCCCCAGCACCACCTGAAAGCAACAAAAACAAAACACTCCTGAGAGTAGTGTGCTACTTTACTTTCTCTTTCATACATAAACAAGGTCACTAAAAGCAAGAGGTCTCTCTCAAACATCCATTCACCCATCAACAAATAATGCTTGCTCTCTGTCTAGGTCCCCGGGGTTCAAATAAACAGCAGGATGTGGTGGCCACCCTGCAGGTCTGAGGCCAGGTGGGTGTGGGAGGGAGCTGGGCAGAGGCTGCAGATGAGAGCAAAGTCTGGAAAGGCTGTGGGCTTGGTGGGAGACACTTCACGGGGACTGGGGATGGGGCAGGGTGGCTGGTGAGAGCCCTGAGAAAGTGCTTCACCCTGTCCTGCCAGGGTACGTGGGTGGAGCCCACAGGGAGTTGGGAGGATCTCAGGAGAACAGGTTTCTGCACATGGTGACAGAAGACTCAGATCTGCCGTGGGGGCTGCCTGTGGGGTGGCACTGCCTCTATGCTCGCCATGGTAGAGGCATTTTACTCCTCTTCCCTCCCTTCCTCCTCTTCTTCTTTATCCTCCTTCTTCTCCCCCTCCTTCTTCTCCCCCTCCTTCTTCTTCTCCTCCTCCTTCTCCTCCTCCTCCTTCTTCTCCTCCTCCTTCTCCTCCTCCTCCTTCTTCTCCTCCTTCTCCTCCTCCTCCTCCTCCTCCTCCTCCTCCTTCTCCTCCTCCTCCTCCTCCTTCTCCTCCTCCTCCTCCTTCTCCTCCTCCTCCTTCTCCTCCTCCTCCTTCTCCTCCTCCTCCTCCTCCTCCTCCTCCTCCTTCTCCTCCTCCTCCTTCTCCTCCTCCTCCTTCTTCTCCTCCTCCTCCTCCTCCTCCTCCTCCTTCTTCTCCTCCTCCTTCTCCTCCTCCTCCTTCTTCTCCTCCTCCTTCTCCTTCTCCTCCTCCTCCTTCTTCTCCTCCTCCTCCTCCTCCTCCTTCTCCTCCTCCTCCTCCTTCTTCTCCTCCTCCTTCTCCTCCTCCTCCTTCTTCTCCTCCTCCTTCTCCTTCTCCTCCTCCTCCTTCTTCTCCTCCTCCTCCTCCTCCTCCTTCTCCTCCTCCTCCTCCTTCTCCTCCTCCTCCTCCTTCTCCTCCTCCTCCTCCTCCTCCTCCTTCTTCTCCTCCTCCTCCTTCTTCTCCTCCTCCTTCTCCTCCTTCTTCTCCTCCTCCTTCTCCTCCTCCTTCTCCTCCTCCTCCTCCTTCTTCTCCTCCTCCTTCTCCTTCTCCTCCTCCTCCTTCTTCTCCTCCTCCTCCTCCTTCTCCTCCTCCTCCTCCTTCTCCTCCTCCTTCTCCTTCTCCTCTTTCCTTCTTCCTCATCCCTCTCTTTCTCCTTCTTCTCCTCTCCCCTCCTTTTCTTCCTCCTCATTTTCCTCCCCCCTCCTCCTCCTCTTCCTTCTTCTCTGAACTAAGGGAACTGTGCTTATGTGATCTCACTGCTCTCATGCCATATTTTCATTCAGATTGAGAAAGGGAGGCCCAGAGTGAGAGGCAGAGCCACCATCACACTGGAACTTCCTCTGATGCCATGGTGTCTCCCAGATAGTGTTGGGGCTGAACCCTGTGCCGTGCATATGGTGATGCAGGCACCCTACTCGCTAGGCTGCCCCTTTGGCCCTGTTATTTTCGGCTTTATCAGGTAAACCTGTGGTGTTTGTGGGGAAACATTTTACCACACACCATTAGTCATTGTTCTCTAAGGCAAAATAAAAGCTTCCAGCAACCTGGGAAATAATGGTCACACTTAGTATGTGTAATCTTTTTTTTTTTAAATGCTTATTTATTCATTTACTTATTTTATCTGAGCACTGCTCAGTTCTGGCTGATGGTGGTGTTGGGGATTGAACCTGGGACCTGGGAGCCTCAAGTAGGAGACTCTGTTTGCATCACCATTATCTACCTCACCCCAACTACATACAGTATGATAACACATTGACTTTATTTTTTATTGGCACTGGCTGGATTTTACTGATCTCGACTGACTTTTTCCAGAGAGAGGCAGAGACGGAGGGAGAGAGGAAAGTGTAACACAGCACCAAAGCTTCCTTCAGTGTGGTGGCGTCTGAACTCCAGGCAGGCCGCTTGTCAGCCCGGCCGTGTCCCACAGGTAGACTGGCCTACAGACACACTTGTGAGTTTTTTTCTTTTATTTATTCCCTTTTGTTGCCCTTGTTCTAGTTATTATTGTTGTTATTGTTATCGTTGTTGTTGGGTAGGACAGAGGGAAATGGAGAGAGGAGGGGAAGACAGAGGCGGAGAGAAAGACAGACGCCTGCAAACCTGCTTCACTGCCTGGGAAGCGACTCCCCTGCAGGTGGGGAGCCGGGGGCTTGAACTAGGATTCTTACACTGGTTCTTGCACTTCGTGCCAAATGTGCTTAACCTGCTGCGCTACTAACTGATTCCCTCCATTTTTTTAAAACTGGATAGGGTAGAGAGAAATTGAGAGAACGGGAAGACAGAGAGGGGGAGAGAAAGATAGACCCCTGCAGACCTGCTTCACCGCCTGTGAGGTGACCACCCCCCGCAGGTGGGGAGCCGGGGCTCAAACCAAGATCTTTGTGCGGGTTCTTGTGCTTCCTACTATGTGCACTTAACCCAGTAGGTCACCACCCGGCCCTCGGGTTTTATTTTTTATTATTAATATTTGTTTTTTGCCAGAGCACTGTTCAACTCAGGATGATGGTGGTGCTGGGGATTAAACCTGAGGCTTCAGAGTCTCAGACATGAGGGTCTTTTGCAGAACCATTGTGCTGTCTCTCCAGCCCAAGGGGGTTGACATTCTGACATAGATACCAGTGGTACAGTGAGGGTTCGTACTCCCACAGGAAGAATCAACAAGGCACAAGAAACGCACATGGAATGGACCCTGAAAATCCATTCAGAGATCTACTTCTGAGCCTGAAAACATACAGGCCGCCAAGTCTGCCTGTGGCTGTGACTCACCCAAACAATCGTACAGAAACATTCCTGGCCATTCAGCGCCTCGCCTGCCTGGGGATTCCTGATTCCTTCTTTTGATGATAAAACTAAGAAAACAGATCCCATGGAGTGGATCTGACCAGCATAGTTTATGACAGTGGCCTTTACAGCCGGAATCCCGAGAAGCAGTGGAATGTGAGTCCGACCTTTCCCTGCCGGAAATCAGGATTCACGGCAGACATTCTCACGGTCCTTTCTCCAGAGCTCACAGTGCCGGGCAGAGTTGGGTGACAGAAACTTTGTGGTGATTCTGTGGGACTCATGGCTAAAGGGAGATGGTGGGTGGGTGGATGGATGGATAAGTAGATAAATGGGTGGTTGAATAGGAAAAAAAAGTTCGAGGGGAAAGCTTTTTCTCTCTGTCTCTACCTCCCCTACCCTCTAAATTTCTGGTTGTCTCTATCCAATAAATAAATATAATTTAAAAAATGAAAGAGGAGTATGTCAACAGATAGATGAATAGGTAAGTAGATGAATGGGTAGATAGATGGCTAGAGGAGAATAGATGGGTGGGTGGGTGGAGGTGGACGCATGGGTAGGTGGATACGTGGATAGACGGATATATGAGCAGACAGATGAGTCTCAAAGTTATAGTAGCATGCAATATGCTACCAGAACACACAGACAGAATGATCAAATTAGCAAGTCACCTGTTGGAAAGTATTATAGTTGGGGGGGAAGGGTAGCATAATGGTTCTGCAAAGAGACGCTCATGCCTGAGGTTCCCATGTCCCAGGTTCAGGCCCCCAGACTACCACAGCCAGAGCTGAGGAGGGCTCCGGTAATAAAAAGAGAGAGAGGGAGTCGGGCGGTAGTGCAGTGGGTTAAGCGCAAGTGGTGCAAAGCACAAGGACTGGCAGGAGGATCCGGGTTCGAGCCCCCGGCTCCCCACCTGCAGGGGAGTCTCTTCATAGGCAGTGAAGCAGGTCTGCAGGTGTCTATCTTTCTCTCCCCCCCTCTGTCTTCCCCTCCTCTTTCCATTTCTCTCTGTCCTATATAACAACAATGACATCAATAACAATAAAAATTACAACAAGGGCAACAAAAGGGAAAATAAATAATATAAAACAAACTTTTTTAAAAAATTAAGAAAGAGAGAAGGGGGAAGTAAAGGAAGTGTCATATTCTGAATTAGCACCAGGAAACTTCAATGGAGGCTGACACTCATTTGAAAGTTTGATGGGGGGGGGCTGAGAGGTGGCACACGTAACCCAAGCGCACACATAATCATTCCCCATCTGCAGAGGGGGAAGCTTCACCTGCTTTTATTTATTTATTTATTGGCTAGAGACACAGAGAAGAGAGGGGAGGAGGACATAGAGAGGGAGAGAGACAGAGAGACACCTGCAGCTCTGCTTCACCACTCATGAAGCTTTCCCCCTGCAGGTGGGGGCCAGGGGCTGGAACCTGGGTCCTTGTGCATTAGTGTGTGTGTGTGTGTGTGTGTGTGTTTGTGTGTGTGTGTGTGTGTGTGTGTGTATATATATGTGTGCGCGCGCGTGCGCATAAGCCACCACTTGGCCCCAATAAAAACAAAATTTTAAAACGAGAGGGGAAAAAAAAAAAAGCTTGATGATGGAAGGATATGTTTATCCAGTCTTCAACAAGTTTTTCTTGAAAAATAGGAGATTTGTGGCTTGGAGGTGGACAAGCCTGGGAGACCCCACCATCTTGGGGGTGGAGGGCAGTGTGGACTCAGACCACAGCACTGAGCGGTGGTCACCGCTCCCATGAGGATGTCTCCCACTGAGGTCCAGCCATCCCCTCCTCCCGCTACCGGCCACGTTCGCCTGCATTGCTTCCAGGCTAATCACACAGCCCTGCTCAGCTCTGTCATTCTGCTACGTTTATTGACAGATGTGACGCTCTAAGTTTAAGCTATCACTAGGTATTCTCTCAAAGGCTTGGTGGCATTCAGGGGCAGGACCATGTCTTCCTCTCCCCCCACCCCCACATCCCCTGCACACCAGACATACTGCAGACCACAGCTCGGGCGTTTCCAAGAGCTCCAGTTATTCTTACAAGCAATAAACACAACAGGGCTTCTAACTGCCTGCCACTTTCTCCTCTGCAAGCTACCTGCTAACAAAATCGATAAAGGCAACTGCTCAAGCCCACAAATGTCCCAGGGAGAAGTTGGGGGCCTCCTCCCTCCCAGAAAGAGAGCAAGAGAGAGAGAGAGAGAGAGAGAGAGGGAAAGGACCGTTGTCATCTTGGACAGTGGCCTGGAATGCGGAAGTCCATGGCGGGAGGGGCTCCTGCTGGTCAACTTTGGTCAGCTACAGATCACCTGGGGCCTCCCTGAGAAAGAGGGGGTGCTCCCTGGGGGTCAGGGGGTCAGAGAAAGAGGACAGAGCATGTCTGACGGTGTTCTCCTGGTGGTGCCAAGGGGGAGGCAGCTTGGTGGGGCCAGGGGGCCTTGTGTCTGCCTTGGAAGCCTGGGAAACATTTTGGATAAATTCTTGGAGGAGCAGATAAGGAAGTAGCTCCTGGCCTGGAAAAAAAAAAAAAAAAAACAGAGCACACCCCCCCTCCCCCACTTCAGGTTCTGCCCTGATTAAGAGAAGGGAGAGGGGGCAGATGGGAGCAGGCCAAAGCCTGGGGCCCAGGGTTACTTGCTAAGCCTGGGGCTTCCCAGAGTTCCTCCCAGGAGCCAGGCACTGACAGGCACCTTCTGCTTTTCTCTTGGTTTATCCACCAGTGGGAAGTATTTGGGCCGGGAACCCCACCCCTGGGGCAGAAGGTGCCTGGGAGAGCTCGTTCTGCACAGCCCTGGCTGTTACGCGAGTCTCAGAGACACGGATCTGGGACCCTGTCCCCAAGGGGCCTGCTTCAGAAAGAGACAGAGTGAGCCAGTCACCATCATGGACTTCTTTAAAATCCTTTTTTTTTTAATTTAGTTTATTTATGAGAAAGATAGGAAGGGGGGGGGGGACTAGGCATCACTCTGGTACATGTGCTGCTGGGGATTAAACTCAGAACCTCATGTTTGAGAGTTCAATGCTTTACCCACTGCACCACCTACCAGACTGCAGAATCCTCAAACAGTAATTCAAAGGGACACATGGCACCCCTGTGTTCACAGCTGCATTATTCACAACAGCCAAAGAGTGGAAGCAGCCTAAAGGCCCATCCACAGAGGACTGGACAAAGATGTTATGGGATATACGTTCAATGGAATACTACTCTGCAGTCAAGAAAGATGATGTGTCCTTTAGGACACAATGGATGCAATGGGAGATGATTATGTTCAGAGAAATAAGAGATGAAAGATCAGATGGCTCTCACTTCAATGTGGAATCTCTAGAACTGAAACACAGGAATTTGCTAAATAAAACAAACAAGAAGTAACCCATTGTCTCACCGACTTTATGAGAATTATGGTGATTCCTATAAAAATAAACTATATATATAATTTTTAAGATGTATTTTTTTATTTCCTTTTTGTTGCCCTTGTTGTTTCCATTGTTATTATAGTTATTATTGTTGTTGATGTCGTTGTGGGATAGGACAGAAAGAAATGGAGAGAGGAGGGGAAGACAGAGAGGGGGAGAGAAAGATAGACACCTGCAGACCTGCTTCACCACCTGTGAAGCAACTCCCCTGCAGGTGGGGAGCCAGGGGCTCGATCTTTATACAGGTTCTTGTGCTTTGTGCCATATGCGCTTAACCCACTGCGCTACCGCTCGTCTCTCTGATGTATTTGTTTTTATGTGTGTGTGAGATAGAACCAGAGCAGCCCTCAGCCCTGGCATAGTGGATGCTGGGAATTGAACACGGGGCCTCTTGTATGCTAGTTCTGTGCCATACCACTCCTGCACAGGTGGCGTGTATACGAGGCTGAACCACCAGCAGCCCCCACCCAGATGCATTCTTGGTAACAGGCCAGTGCTGGGACAAGGGTCACCACCACCCCCACCCCCAGGCTCTGGAATTGCTGGAGCTCTGTGCTAATAGTCCAAAGAAGCCTGGTTTCTAGGGGCTCTGCTTCCTCACCCCCTCTTTCCACAGCTTCTGAGTCAGGAGTCCGTCCCTACGCGTGTGGACATGGGGGGATATGCAGGCAGTGCCCCTCCCACTCTGGCTTCCTTGGGGAGCATCTACCCCTGTTGCTAGGATCCAGGAGGGTGGGTCAGCTCCTGGTCTGGAATGCAGGTGTGGGCTGCCCAGTGTTTGCTGACAGGGGAGGGGAGGCAGGTGTGTGCGGTGTGTGCGGTGTGTGTGTGTGTGTGTGTGTTGCTGGGAGTACAGGTCTTGTCTTTCTGAGACTTTCAAGTTCTTCCCTGTCCCATGGACAGAATTACCAAGGAACCTCCAGTTTTGGTTGGTTGGTTGTTTTCCCCAGATCCCTGCTCAGCTCTGGCTTCTGGTGGTGCTGGGAATGGAATGTGGGAACTCAGAGCCTCAGGCACGTAGGCCTCTCCAGGCCTTCTTATTTTTTCATCTGTTTGTTTGTTTCTGGCCACCAGGGTTATCACAGGGGCTTGGTGCTAGCACTACGCATCTATCAGTATCTATCGCTCCCAAAGGCCATTTTTTCTTTTTTTCTAATATTTATTAGATAGGATAGAGAAAAACTGAAAGAGGACAGGGAATGGAGAGAGAGAGAGAGAGAGAGAGAGACCTGCAGACTTGTGAAGCAGACTCCCTGCAGGTGGGGAGCAGGGGCTCAAACCTGGGTCCTTGTGCTTGGTACTATATATGTTTAACTGAGTGTCCCACTGCCCTAATAGAGGGTTACAAGATTATAAGGTTACTAGGGCATGTAGCTCCACACTGCATCCACCCCCACACTTCCAGGCCCCTCTGCCCTCAGATAATCACTGTCTCTCTCTCAGAGTCTAAGTGACAGTTTGGCAGGTTTTTAAATAAATTTTAAGAATATTTGCATTCATTTCTTTTTTTTTTGTAAGTTTTAAAAAATTTTATCTTTATTTATTGGATAAAGACAGGCAGGAATTGAGAAGAATGGGGAGATAGAGAGAGAGGCAGAGAAACACCTGCTTCTCAGGTCTGCTTTGCCACTCATGAAACTTTCCCCCAGCAGGTGGGGAGCAGGGCTTGAACCTGGGTTCTTGCACACTGTAACGTGCACTCAACCAGGTGTGCCACCACCTGGCCCCCTTCATTTCTTATTTAATGGACAGAGACAGAGAGGGAGAGAGGAGAGAGGAGAGAGAGACAAAGAGCAAGGCCTGCACCCAGGTGTCCCATCACTGCTTCACCGCTCGTGAAGCTTCCTCCCTGCGGGTGGGGACTGGGGGCTTGAACCCTGGTCCCTGTGCACTGTGATGTGTGCGCCCACCCTGTTGCCCGAGCCCAACTTCTCTCCCCCAAGTACATTTGCTCTAGTTGTCTGTATATCTCTCACATAAAGGAAACGAAACCTCCTTACTTACTTCAATAAGCATAATCACCTCCAGTTCTGGCTTTTTTGTTCCAAAGGACACAAGAAGGTCTTTCTCAATCACAGAGTCACCTCCATAGAAAACCTGAGAGAGCCCACCAAACAAACCACAAGACACCCCCAATCACTCGGGCAAGGGCAGGGCGAAGGCCACTACCCATACGCCAGCAGCACTTCCCTCAGCATTCCCAGAGGAGACGTTTTCAGGAGAGGACTAAGGGGGTTGTTGTCGGCAGAGGAGACTGGATCCTCCTGTAAGGAAGGACAGAGAGACAGGAGACAGCTCAGCCATGCTCTGTCATGTGTACAGACCTGGGTTGGAGCCCCTGGCACAGGATCACCCTGCACTGCTGGGGGAATCTCCATGAACAGGAGAGCAGTGCTTCTCTCTGTGTGTCTCTGTCTCTCTCTCCTTTTCTCTGTCTAAAGTTGAAGGGGAGGAGGAAAAGATATCTTTCCACAGGGACCCGTGGAATCACACTGGCATGAGACCCCAGTAAGCCATCTCATTAAAAAAAAAAAATGGCTAGAGACAGAACTTGAGAGGGAAGGGAGAGAGAACTGCAACCAGCTTCACTGTGTGTGGGAGCGTGTTTGTGGTGGCCGCTCCCATCCCCCCACTTTTGGAACAGCCTTCCAGAACTTTCCCTCTGGACTGATCCTGGGGTGCAGCCCAGGCTTGCCCCTGCAGGGAGGGCGCCCTGTCTGGCTGGAGGCTGCACGTGGCTCCCCATGAACCCAGGATTTGCAGGTGAAGAGCTGAAGGGCAGAGCCCCACGTGAAGCCCAGGGCTGCAGGCTCAGCCCAGCCAGGCAGACCCCCTGACAACGACTCTCCCTCCTCCTTTATTTTCATACTTTATTTTGTATTAGCTTTATTTATTTATTGGCTAGAGACAGTCAGAAATTGAGAGGGGAGGGGGTGATAGAGAAGGAGAGAGACAGAGAGACACCTGCAGCCCTGCTTCACCACTCATGAAACTTTCCCCCTGCAGGTGGGGACTGGGGCCTCAAACCTGGGTCCTTGAGCCCTGTAATGTGTGTGTTCAACCAGGTGCACCACTACCCGGCCCTTATTTATTTACTTTTTAACGAGAGGGATAGAGAGAGAGAGAGACCAGAGTGCTGCTCAGCTCTGGATGATCATGGTGCTGGGGGCTGGACCTGAGACCTGGGAGCCTCAGGCAGGAGAGTCTTGTAGGACGCATGACACTGTCTTCTCCAGCCCCTTCTCTTCCTCTTCCTCCTCTTCCTCTTCCGCTTCTCTTTTTTTTTTTTTTTTTTGCTCCTCTTCTGCTCCTCCTCCTTCTGTTTCCTCCTCTTCCTCTTCTCCTAGTTCCTTTCCTTATTCTCCTTCCTTCCTTCCTTCCTCCTCCTTCATCTTTTCTTCTCCTCCTCCTTTTTTTGAGCACAATTTCACCTCTTCTGGGCTGACTTTTCCACATTTTTTCAAATGTTTCTATTTATTTTAAGCAGAAAGAAATTGAGAGGAGAAGGCGAGACAGAGAGACAGATACCTGCAGCCCTAACTCCACTGCTTGAGAAGCTTCTCCCTGCAGGTGGGGACCAGGGTCTTGAACCTGGGTCCTTGGGCACTGTAATGTGTGCGCTCAACCAGGCGCGCCACCACCGGCACCAGGGCTGACTTTTTCATTCATCTAGAGAAAGATGTAGGAGACAACACAGACCTGGAGCTTGGCCCAGGGTCATGGCAGCTCCATGTGGTGCAAGGATTTGAACTTGGGCCCTGCCAGATAAGCTAGCTCTCCATCTCTCTAATCAAGTTACCAACCAGCACTCTTGAGGAACAAGAATCCGCATCCCAGAGGGTAGCAAGAGAGTCACTTTGATCTTCTGAACCCCAGAGATCAAGGTCACCTAAAGAGCTTCTTAGACCAGCCAAGAAAAGAGAAGCAACAGGCGGGGCTACATAGCATAATGGTCATGCAAAGAGACTTTCATGCCTGATGCTCCCAGGTTCAATTCCCCGAACCACCATAAACCAGAGCTCAGCAATGCTCCGGTAAAAATAAAATAAAAGAGAAAAAGAAAAAGAAAGTGTTAAAAGGGGAGGGGCAGGCAGTGATGCGCCTGGTTAAGTGCACACACTACAGTGCACAAGGACCTGGGTTCAAGACCCTGGTCCCCCACCTGCAGGGGGAAAGATTCACAGTGGTGAAGCAGGGCTGCAGGCATCCATCTGTCTCTTTCCTTCTCTATGCCCCCTCCCATCTCAAATTCTCTGTCTTTACCCAATAATAAATAAGTAAAATTAAAAAATTTTAAATTGTAATTAAAAAAAGAGAGAGAAGCAGCTCTCACACCCCGCCCTCCCTGCTGCTGACTCAGCTCAGTGCCCTGGGGAACAGACTACGCCTCTGGGTTGGTGCTCAAGACGTCACTACTTTCCATTTTTAGAATAAATTTCATGGTTTCCCAAAATTCAAAAAATAACCAGCGCTCTGAATCTAAGTCAAGAGTTTTCCCTTTCTTTTTTTTCTTCCTTCTTTCCTTCCTTTCTTTCTCTTTCTTTCCCCCTCTCTCTACCTCTCTATACCTTTCAATTTCCTTCTCTCCTATCAAAAAGAAAGAAAGAAAGAAAGAAAGAAAGAAAGAAAGAAAGAAAGAAAGAGAAGGAGGAGGGGAAATGGCCACCAGGAGCAGTGGAGGGATGCATTGGATCGACCTTCCCGTGGTGCATCCCGTGAGTCCCCATTCATTGGGGAAACTGACGATCCTTCCTAGCCGACTGAATCCACATGGATCCCAGTCACTTTCAAAGCCAGCAACAAGCAGCTCCTGACAGCTTTCAAGCTGTTGGTCCTGCTCTTCGAGTCCTCCAACTTAATGTTGAGGGGCTGTCCTTTGCCAAACGTGTTCTTATTGGTCAATTGACGATACAGCATCAGGCAGATGTTATTTGCCTACAAGAAACACATATAGCAGTCGATGAAGCTGCTCGATTCACCATCAGTGGATTCGATTTAATATGCTATAATCTCCATCCTAAACATGGCCGAGCCATTGGATATCTTCGCCCACCCTGTCCAACGCTTGACGTCTCGTCATCCAATCTGGCCTACACTGAACTTCTCTGTTCCAGACTCTTGGAAAGAGAGTTCGCAGTCAGCTGAGGTAAAGAACAAACACCTCATCACAGACCCATGCAAGCATCAACCCGGCTTTGACCTAGCACGTTATGATCGGGCCCTCCTCAATCACTATCGAACAGGCCATGGCCGGTGCGCCGCTATGTTCCATCGCTGGGGAGCCAGAGACGACCCGAACTGCCCCTGCGGCTCCAGACAGACTATGACCCACAACGACTGCCACCTCTCCAGATTCAAAGGAGGTCTCGAAACTTTACATCAGGCTCAACCTGACGCTGTTGACTGGCTACGGAAGAAGGGCAAACGCTAGAAGAAGAAGGAGCAGTGGATTCTTTATACTGGCACCAACTGAGCCCCAGCGATAACCCTCGTGGCAATTTAAAGAGAGAGAGGGGGAGGAGAGGGAGGGGGAGGGGGAGGGGAGGGGAGGGGAGGGGAGGGAAGGGGAGGGGAGGGGAAGAGAGAGAGAGAGAGACCACAGCACTGGTTTTCTCCGGTGTGGTGGGAGTCAGGCTGAAAGCCTGGCCATACAAGGTTAAGCAGCCCACTATGCAGGTGAGCTATTTCATTGGCCCCTAAGACCAGAGCTTTCAGTTGCCACATCTGTATAGAACAGAGTTTGTGGGAGGGGGTGGGCAGTGGCCCACTGGGTTAAACCCCCATAGTGCAAAGCACAAGGATCCTGGTTTGAGCCCCAGGCTCCCCACCTGCAAGGGAGTCACTTCACAGGCGGTGAAGCAGGTCTGCAGGTGTCTTTCTCTCCCCCTCTCTGTCTCCCTTTCCCCTCTCTATATCTCTGTCCTATTGAAAAAAAAAAAAGCCCCCAAGGAGCCGTGAATTCATAGTGCCGGCACCCAGCCCCAGTGATAACCCTGGAGGCAGAGAGAGCGAGAGAGAGAGAGAGAGAGAGACAGAGAGAGAGAGAGAGAGAGAGAGCGCGCTTTGTGGGAGGAAGGTTGGGATGGATGTCCCCACTAAGTGTCTTCAGGTTTCTGTCTGCAATGTGGCCACCACTTCACTGTTGCCGGCCCCTGCCTGTGTCTGTTTAAATCGAGTACTGAGAGCACAGCACAAATTATATCCAACAAACTTCTGTTAAGCTTCAAGTTCTATGTTCACTATGTTTTGCTTGTTTGTTTGTTTGTTTGTTTAGTCAGGGCTTCAGGCATGCCCAGTCCCCCCACTCCCAGCTCACTATTTTGTTCAGACAGAGATACCCAGATGGGGAGAGACGTCATGATCCTTGAGCTTCCACTCCTGCCACAGAACTGCCCATGTGGTGCCAGGGTTCAAACCCAGCCATGAACATGGTAAAGACATTGCTCTACCCAGGAGCCATCTCTCCAGCTCCTTGTTAGGTAAAGAGTCGCAGGCTTGTGCCTTGGGGAGACTGTGACACTGTGACACCGTATGGGGCAGAAGCTAGAAAAAAGAGGAACTGGGGGGGTGCCTAATAGGTTCCCACCAGGGCTCTCTAACTAGTGGGGAGTCAGAAGGCCAATTCCAATCACATGGCCAACCGAAGACACCTTCTGTGTTGAGAAGTTCACAGTCACTCTTCCACCTTGGCCCCAAGAGTAGAAAGACTGAGAGAGGAGACAGGGAAGCAATCCACATGCCCAAAGGCAGATGAGTGGCAAAGAATGTTGTGGTAGCTACACAGTGGAATACTACTCAGCTGTTAAAAAGATGGCATCATCTTGGACAAAACTTGAAGGACTCATGTTAAGTGAGAGAAGCCAGAAAGAGAAAGACAAATAAATACCAGATGAGCTCACATATTTGATGGAACTTAGGAAACAAGAACAGAGGGGGGGTGGGGGATGCACCCGCTTGAGTGCACACATTATAAGCACAGGGACCCAGGTTTGAGCCCCTGCTCCCCACCTGCAGGGAAGAAGCTTCATGAGTAGTGAAGCTGGTCTGCAAGCATGTCTTTCTTTCTCTTTTCCTCTCTGTCCCCCCCTTTCCTATCAATTTTTTTTCAACCTCTATCCAAAAAAAAATAAATAAATATTTAAAAAGAAAAAAAAGGAAAAAGGAAAGAAAGAGAAAGCACAGAGGGAAACTCAGAGTGGGGTGGGGCGTATTGCCCCAAAAGCAACGGACCCTGGAAGAGAAAGGGGGAGGGGCCGGGAAGGCTTTGAGGTCCTGCTGCAGAAAGGACCTGTGTTTGGGAGGTGAGAGTGGTTTTCAGGAGACTTACCATGGGGAGATGAGAAATTGGATTCATGAGCCAACAATTAATAAACCATGACCAGCCCCAATAAAATGATAGAAATAAGAAAGGCCCCACCTGCAGGGGGAAAGCCTTGCGAACGGTGAAACAGTGCTGCAGGCGTCTCTCTGTCTCTCTCCCTCTCTATCAGCCACTTCCCTCTCAATGTCTGGCTGTCTCTATCCAGTAAAAAAATAAAGATAATTTTTTTAAAAATTAAAGAAATTTATAAAAAGAAAAATAAGGGAGGGAAGACAGAGAAAGAAAGAGAGGGAAAAATGGAAGGGAAAGAAAGAGAAAGAAGAAAGGAGAATGGAAGGGAAAGAGTTAAGAAAGAGAGAAGAAGGAAGGAAGAAAGATAGAAGGGAAATACAGAAAGAAAAGACAGGAAGGAAGGAAGGATGGGAAGAAGGGAGGGGAGGAAAGAGAAAGAAAGGAAGAAAGGAAGAAAGAAAAAGAGAGAGAAGAGGAAGGGGAGGGAAAAATGGAAGGGAGGAAGGAAGGGAGGAAGGAAGGAAGGAAGGAAGGAAGGAAGGAAGGAAGGAAGGAAGGAAGGGAGGAAGGAAGGAAGGAGATCAAAACCAGATCAGCCAGGCAGTCAGGCCGCTGAGCAGAAAAACTCACACCTTCAGCAGATGACTTGGGGGGTGGGGAATGGGACGCCTACAAACTCCAGGGGTACCTCTCACCCCAAGAGGCAATGTTGCCCCAAAACAATGGAAGCCCTCTCCATCTAGGGGAGAAAGACTCGTTGTCACAGCAAACCAGGCTCCTAGCAACAGACAGCCTTTCCCACCTAGCCCCTGGCAGGCCGGCCTCTCCCACTCGGTGGCTCATTCACTGCTCCCAGCTCCTCCTCACAGGCCCCGCTGGGTGGCTGGGCGTGGAGGCCGCAGTTTGAAATGCCCAATGGGAGGAGGAGGGGGAGGAAGTCCGGTGGTTGCTAAGGGCTGAATCACAAAGGCAGAAAAAGCCGCAGTGGTCTCACAGAGGCTTAGGGCCCTCTGGGCCACACTGGGGTTCCTTCTTTTTTATTTAATTCCTTCCTTCTTGCCCTAGACTGCGAGACTCTGGGCAGTGTCTCTCTTTGGCTCCTGGATCTGGGGACACTGGGGTGATTGTCCTCCGGCTGCCTGTAACAATGCCAGCCAGCACATTTTTGCAGACTCTGAGCCCCTCCCCTGTGACTGCCAACCTGATGTCACCCCTGGTGCTCAGCGGCTGGGAGCTGTGGTCTCACCCCGAGGCCCTGTGTACCCAGTGTTTGATGGGGCAGGTTGCTAGGCAGCATCCTATAGCACACAGTGTGTTCAGGGCTCTGAGTCACCCAGAAATACCTCTGCCCCCGCAGACCTCAGGCTGGGTGTGCCCTGCTGAGGCTGAGTCAGGCCTTAACCCGTCCAGAGACGGGACCTGACACACCAGGCCGGGTCTGCTGATTCTCTGCGGGATCCCCTGTGTGTCTCCCGTCAGAAAGAGGCCACGTGTGTCTTCATCTGGGGGTCACTGACCCAAGCGGGGGTCTGCCTCAGCTCACAACCAGATTTCTTCTTTTCCCCAGAATGAAGACCGGCCACATAGGCCGGTCATTTCATTTCAGCACTTTGGGGGGGAATTCCTTGTGAAACTCGATCCTAGCAATGCAGGTGTTTCTGAAGATCTGTTTCTTTTGAGAGGAAGGGAGCTTATTTATTATTTATTTTTTTTACTTCTTTAAAAATAAATTTTCTTTGTTTTATAGAAAGAGAGAGAT